>NC_085138.1:334285920-334435788 GCF_035046485.1 Aedes albopictus
GAAAGCATCATAAAATTTCATGGCACCCTTGTACACACCTACGACGACTACGGTTGGGTTGGGGATATGTGTGCATGTGGTGGGTACGGTAGTACAGTTGCAATCCGAAATGCGATAGCATACTGTACACACACCGACTGTCGCTGCCGGGGAGCAAAACTTGGACCGGAGTAAAATGGTCTGACGTTTTGTGCAAGACAAATGTAAAATTGTGTCTTATTCAACGGAATACAAATTGCGCAAGTTTTGTACCACCATCATGAATGTTACCGAACGACCTCTTCCTCCCATGGAAGCTGGAGTTTGCTAAGCGAAGAACAGCACAGATCCTGTCGGTGCCTTATCGCTGTTGATGGTCGGCAAAAAGTTGAGCTTCTCGAGTTGGCTTTCGAGACAGTCTTGCATATTGGGACGGGCGATGCTCACAGCTGATGGTCATTATCGGTTGGGATTTACACTTGATTTGTGTATCAATGTTGCAAAGTTTGAATTGGATTGAAAGTGATGGTTTTCTATTGCTGGTAAGACTACACAACTACAACGACAGCAGGTCGAATGGACATTAAACACATGCAATTGAATGCCGCTAGAAGCATCCATTTAGCAAATTCAAGCTTAACTTTACAAAACACCGTATGTCGCAAATGTAAAAATGATTCCCCGTCTTCCATCCGTACGTCTAAGACACAGTACGGAAGCTCCATCTCCGACCATGAGGTAGTATACCCACGGGGCTGCTACGATGATCTGATTCTGTTGCCGCTTATCATGCGCAGCTAGAGCTCACTAATACCAACATTCACTAAATACAGCAGCGGGAGAAAATGAGGAAAAATGCACTTTGGCGAACAAATTTTGCGAAAACAGGTGTTGTGAGTCTTTTCACAAACATTTCCCACTTTCTGTAGGAACTTTACCTAAACATTGACACTCTCAAATTGAAAATTATCAAATAATGCCGCTTTTTCATGATCAACACTTTTATGAGATCTAATGTGATGCAAGCGTTTTGCACCAATATCCCTCGTAAACAGGTAAACATTCAAATTTCACGACTGTGTTGGTGAATATTTTGGCTGGAGCATAAATTTATACTCCACGTAAGGAGGCACAATCCAACCTGTCAAACTCCATAGTGAAAAAATAGGTTGCCGTCCCCGTGAGTATACCTGATTGCAGATATCCATGTTCCCTCAGCCGCACCCCAAACGATGAAAGTTCGCAATATGCGCGGAATCGACATCGTTCAATTACAAGCTGACTTCCAAGCAATTGACCTTCAAGACGTCTACGAAACAAACGATGTCAATCGAAAAGTCGAAATAACAACAACAAAATTGCAGTCTCTTCTGGAAACGCATGCCCCGGAAAAAGTTATTCAAGTTCGCGATATACGCACACCTTGGATAACTCGAGGCATAGAACAAGCTATCGCTGTACGAGATCTCGCATATGCAATATACGCCCGTAATCCCAACCGAACCAGAAATAGCAATCAGTGAAGGGAGTACGTACAAGCCCGTGATCGCGCAAAGACTCTGATCACCAACGCCAAGAAGCAATACGCCGACAGAAACTTCTCTGCTGACCTCCCTGCCAAACAGCTCTGGAGTATTTTTATTGTCTTTATTATAGAGACTTTCAGACGAGCTCTGGAGTAATTTGCGTAGGGAGGGAGTACACAACAACGAAAAGAAAGCCACACCATCCAACAATTTCGACGCCCATCAACTCAACCAGTTCTTCACGGAGGGGCATCTAGCACTTCCAAACAGTCGCAATGCAATGGTTCCGGTAACGTTCAAGAAGAACTGAATTTTCAACCCACCAGCGTAGAGGAAGTAGCTAGAAGAATGTTCGAGATAAGTTCAAATGCTACTGGAAGCGATCATCTCCCAATCTCCTTCGTGAAAATGCTGAGCCCCTTCATACTTCCACTACTGACACACATATTCAACACCATTATCGCAGAAAAGACCTTTCCGTCTTCCTGAAAAAAAGCTGTTGTAACACCGATTCCAAAATCAGGTAACCCAACAGTCCCTAAAGATTTCCGCCCAATCAGTGTCCTGCCATCGATCTCGAAAATCCTCGAAAAGATTTTGCTTGCGCAGATATCCTATCATCTAGACGTCCCCAATCCACATCTAATGGCCGCACATCAATCCGGTTACAGGCGGGGATATAACACCACCACCGCACTTACGGAAGTCACTCACAACATCTACCAACATCTCGACAATCAACACTGCACAGTAATGGTTTTGGTCGATTTCTCGTTAGCTTTCAACTGCGTTAAGCATCGAATTCTCTTAGACAAACTGAACCGGGAATTTGGATTTTCCCCGGCGGCCTGTGACTTGATCTCGTCGTTTTTGAACCAACGAAGGCAAACTGTAAAGCACGGCGACGCCACGCCACGTCAGAGGATCTGCCCCTAATCGATGGAACACCCCAAGGATCGTGTTTGAGTGCCATGCTGTTCAGCCTGTTTATTAACAGTCTACCGAGTGTCCTGCAGTGCAAATGCCAGCTCTACGCCGATGATCTTCAGATTTACGTTTCTGGCCCTATCAGTCAATTTGATAGACTGGTAGACATCATCAACCGAGACCTGATATCGATCGAAGCTTGGACCCGGCACAATATGCTCACACCGAACCCTAAGAAAACCCAGGCAATTGTGTTTAGTAGGGAAGGCAATGTCATCCCTCAGAACAATATTGTCTTCTGTGGAGAACCCATTCAGCTTTCCGATAAAGTTACCAATCTGGGTCTTGCTATGGACAAGAGACTATTCTGGACAGACCAAGTCAACGATGTGGTGAAACGGGTCTACAACACACTGCGGACTTTTCGTCGATTTCAGAGTGTGTTGTTGCTCACCACCCGGAAAAAACTCGTACGAGCTGTCATCGTACCACTGTTTACATACTGCGATGTTGTATACTACTCGGGATTGACGGAAGCACTTAAGCAGCAGCTACACCGAAGCTTCAAATCGGCCGTACGCTTTGTTTACGGTCTTCGCCGACGGGATACCACGGAAGAGGTACGCCATACCATTCTGGGAAGAGACCTCCTGGACAACTATAAACTTCGTGTCTGCTGCTTCTTACGACGCGGCTACCTCCGTGAACTACCGTCGTACCTGCTTCAACATCTTCAACCGGGGGCGAACATTAGAGCACGCTCCTTCGTCCTACCACATCATACAACGTCTAGCGGGAAGAGTGTCCTTATCAGCGGAGCCTTTGGCCCTGAAGCAGAAGCCTACACTAACACCATTCAAGAGTGGTTTCCAATAATATGTTAGATTGTCTAAATTGATAGCTAATAGGTTCTAATTGATTTCCTTTATCAATTACTAATGTCAAATTGACCGATTCACCTTTCCTTGACCTGAGCAAAAGTTGTATTAACTAACAGGCTGCCATTTTCTAAATAAATAAATTACAAAATAAATTACAAACAAATCGATATTTTGATGATTCTGCATACAATGGTATAGATTCTATGTGTAAAGCTTCTTTTTATTGTCAAATAGCATTCCAATAGCTCATGAAAATTAAAATGAAAAACACCCTATGTAACAATATATCATAAATCTATATATATAAAAATGAATTTCCGTCTGTCTGTCTGTCTGTCTGTCTGTCTGTCTGTCTGTCTGTCTGACCGCTATGCATTCGGAAACTACTGAACCGATCGGTGTGAAATTTTGTATGTGGGTATGTTTGAGGCCGGGGAAGGTTCTTAGCTTGGTGTGAGACCTCTCCGGTCTCTGGAACGGGAGGCTCCCATGCAGATGAGTCTTCGGGGCACTACTCTAAGGAGCTGTGTGTCAAAAAACACAGTAGGCAGGCAGTACGACGATTGCCGGGACAGCTATGTGCAATAAACATTTCAAAAGTGGTTCATTTTTTAAAACTAAAGGCACACGAAATGGAACGTGAAACCCACTTTTGACCCCGGGAGAACATTGACGCTCCAGAAGGAAACTTCACTAGGCCCCAAGCAGCTGGTCTGAGCCGCGGCCGCTTTCAGGGCGGGCACTCTAAGGAATTGCTTCAGGTCCAGGTATTTACCAGAAATTCCTTCAGGGATTCCTCCAAAGATTCTTCCAGAGATTCTTCCAGAGATTCCTCCAGGAATTCCTTCGATAATGCCTCCAATAATTCATCCAGATGTCCTTCTAAGATTTTTTCCTGGAATTCTTCCAGACATTCCTCTGGAAATTGCTAATGGAATTTCTGCAGGGATTCCTCAAGCAGATTTCTCAAGGATTCATCGAGGAATTACTCCAGGTATTTCTCTAGAGATAACTCATGAAATTCCTGTAGAAAATCCACTAGGGATTCCTCGAGGAATTTTTCCCGAAATTCTTTAAAGAATTTCTCCAGGGATTCTACCTGAAAGTTTTCCAACGATTCTTCAAGAAAATCTTCCAGAAATTCCTCCAGGAGTTACTCTCAACATTTCTCGAGGAATTTATCTAGATATTCCTCCAGGAATTTGCACAGGCATGTCTCCAGGCATTCCTTCAGGAGCTTCTCTAGGGAATCCTCTAGGGATCGCTCTAGGAATTCCTCCAAGAATTTTTTTTTTTAAGGAATACTTCCAGGCATTCCTCCAGGAGTTCCTCCAGGGATTTTCATAGGGATTCCCCCAGGGATTCATGCAGGTATTTCTTCAGCATTTGATTCTGGGACTCCTCCAGGAATACCTTTAAGAATTCCACCAGAAATTACCCCAGGAACTCCTGCAGATATTAACTATTACTTCAGGAATTCTAGCAGACATTAAAGTAGTTATTCGTTCAGAAATTACAACGGCAATTTATCCAAGAAAACATCCTCCCGTAGTTTATACACGCATTATTCCAAGAATCCAGGGATTCCTCCAGGAAGTGGTTCAAGGGATACCTCCAGTAATTCCACCAGGTTTTCTCAGTATTTTACCAGTAATTTCTCGAGGAATTTACCAGGAATACCTTCAGGGATTCAACTAAAGATTCTTCCTTCAGTAATTCATCCAGATATTCATCCAAGAATTCTTCATGGAATTACTGCAGAAATACCTCTGGGAATTTCTCTAGGAAAGTATTACTCGCGCTGTCTGTCTGACCCTTATGCATTCGGAAACTACTTATCCGATCGGTGTGAATTTTGTAGGTAGATATTTTTGGGCCGGGAAGGTTCTTAGCATACAGATAACTTTCAAGTCACACTGTTCCATTTTCTTTAAGGACCAACTGCTAAAATTTACAACATAGGGTCGGAGACCATTTGGGCAGGGGGGCCAATTTTGGGCACTTGCTGCTACAACTCAGTCAATTTTGAACAGATCGACTTGATTTTTAGGACACGATCAGATACGTACAGTATCTAGCCATGTTCAAAAATTGAAGTCAATCGGTTTTAATTTGACTGTGTTATAGCGGAAAGTGCCCAAAATAGGTACACCTACCAAAATAGTCAAATACCCTACCTAAATGTTTCCTTCTTTTTATCGAAGGTTTTTCTTTCGAGTGGCGCTGTTGTGTAGTTTATGGCAGTTGAACTGTAAATTCTATGGTCGAGTTGTCCGTTTAAGTTACATTGGTTAGCAACCAAACCACCAAACAATATCCTTTATCTGAGACAAATGTACCAAATGGAAAATAACGTGCCTCTGAAGCCGGGCTTCCGATGTTTATACAAATGAGTTTACATACACTTTGGAGCCATACACAACTAATTATTTAATGAAATGATCAACAAGATTTTTGAACGGTTCAATTTGTCCTCATGGGTGGGTGGCTATTTTCATATGTAGAACAAGTTAAGAAAATTAACAAAAACATAAGAAAAACTGTACAAGAGCAACAATTAAAATGGGCAATACAGGTCGGACTCGATTATCCGGGTGACTCCAAAATTATTTCACCCCGGATAATCGAATCACCCGGATAATCGAGCCATGCTTCTTTTCCTTTTTTTATGATGTTCTTAAATGAAAAACTGTTCGTTAAACATGGAAGCTAACATACATGACGTTGTAGTGCCTAAACTTAACGTCAGGTTTTATTATAACCATGTTTTTTGAAAATGAAATTTTAGCTGAAAAATGTGAAAAAAATAAAAACAATTTTCAAAAAGGTTAAATCCAATTTTCAGGTGTTGTATTTGATGTTTATCACATTTATTGACATATTATAATCTTAAATCTTGTAAACAAATCACAAACAAATTTTTCCCCGGATAATCGAGCCATTTTTGCCGGATAATCGAGCCCCGGATAATCGGGCCCCCGGTTAATTGAACCCCCGGATAATCGAGTCCGACCTGTACAAGGTTTGCCGGGTCAGCTAGTAACAAATATATTTGTTACATACGGTATCAATACCCTATCTACCATTCTGATGGTATCATAGTAAACTGCGACATACGGTTTGTGTGGTTAGTGTCGTTTGGGAGTCATTGGTTCTGTTCCCACCACCGGAGCACGAGAGTTTATTTTCGCAAATTAAATATTAATGTGTTTCTCATACACGTTTCAGAGGTAAATAGAGGTTAACTATTTGATTAGTTCTTCCCCAGTCAACGATCCTTTGTAGCTCTTTGTGACTTTATCAAGACTATTACCAACAAAACCCTCAGTAGAACTCTAAATCACGGACAAACAGACGTATAACTTGGAATAAATTGCCATTAAATCATTTTCTTCTTCTTCTTTTGGCGGGGCCCCTACTCCGTTCCGCAGCCACTCCTTTCCACCTTCCTTCGTCGTCGCTGGTTTGTTCCTCACGACCGGCGACGCTACGTCGGCTTTACTTCCTCCTCTCTCGCTTGATTCCCTTCTGTTGGCTTGACGATGCCGCGAAGCTCCGGCAAAATGGCGGCACTCACAGTTGGTAACGACACTGTGGGTGGGGGGGTACTCTCCAGCAGGATTTCCGGCCTACTTCTGCAGTCTCGAGTATGATGGTCGAGATCTGCGGTTATTTGAGATGCGGAAGGACCACACAAGGACTTCGGGTCCACTACACGCACTCTACACTCTACACCAAGCTAAACCAAGGGGTCCTGGATATTCTACGTTGGTCAGGTTCCTCCACTGTTTCTTACTCTCCACTGTCTCTCTCTATGAATACTTCTCTTTTTTTTTTTTGGATTTTAACTTAACAATTCTTCGTACGTCTGCTCAATTTTGCTTTCAGTTTGATAGTCATCTGGTGCAATGGCGCATGACCTTTCCAGACTCCCCGACCGAGATTTTCCCGCTTTGACGAAATTCGCCCCATCATGGCTCCTTATACGCCACCCTTCATGGCCGCTTTATCCTTGCGCCTGCGATGCCTAGTGGTGAGTAGCGGAACTATGTGGCGTGGCTGCTAGCTGTCCGATGGGTGGTGGGTGGTATTTGGTGATGCTCAGCGAATTTTCAACCATATTCTTGGTATTTTTATTAACATTTAAAACGAAACACTACACCGCGAAAATCTCACGAATCTCGGACATACAGACACACCACTGGTTACAATGTCCATCAGTGTCCAGACTCTGGATTCCAGAGATTAGATGCTTCTAATCGACGCGGACAGAAGCGGCATCTTACCACTGACCGACTTCACACTGCACTGCTCAGGCTAATAACGGGGAACGACGACGCGCACACAACTCAACTACGACGACGCGACTATCAATGTGCTAAAAACACCATTTATCACATTTTTTTTTTGAAAAGTGATACACGCACAAGAATGATAATTACGATTTATGAAAAAATAATACAAGTTAGACCACTTTAATCCAATACTAAGAAATCAAAGCTTGTTTTTCTCAGAGATGGCGCCACCACATTAAAAATAAAATCATTTTTATTGTATGGACAAATCGCTGGCTTGCACTTGTTCCCCATCATTGCAGTAACAGAGAATTTATTACGCCACCATACAAATTTCAAGCTGTTTTCTTCTTTTTTTCTGACTGGCATTTTCCACCCGTGCTGCGCATGATGTTTCCGAGTGGATAGGTGCAGGCGGCGACGCCGCTGTACATGTGAAAAACACGTGGAGCACGAGCGCCGTCTACGATCGCACAGCGTAACCTTCGCCGTTACTTTACACTGTTATCACGTTTACCGCATTTATCAGAAAAGCGCCTCTATCGGCACTCTAGCAAAAACGCAGCTGATTGATTCCTATTAATCGGCGCCCGTAACCATTTAGAGACTAGTGCGCAAGAGGGCAGCCAATTAAACGCCCCATAATAATTTAAAAAGTTTCCATAAATAATTCGAAAATTGCCAATAAATAAATAGGGGTGGAAGCAATAATAAACTATAAAAGTTCCATAGAGAAATTAAAAAACGCATAAATAAATCAAATCTTTCCATAAATAGTTAATTTTTGAGCAATAAAAAAATGTCAGAATCTCGACAAATAAATCAACAATGCGAAGCAATCAGCTGCGTTTTTGCTAGAGTGCCGGTAGAGGCGCTTTTCGAATAAATGCGGTAAACGTGATAACAGTGTAAAGTAACGGCGAAGATTACGCTATGCGATCGTAGACGGCGCTCGTGTTCCACGTGTTTTTCACATACACAGCGGCGCCGCCTGGCACCTATCCACTCGAACCATCATGCGCAACACGGGTGGAAAATGCCAGTCAGGAAAAAATGAGTAATGGTGATGTAATCAATTCTTTGTACTGCAATGAATCCAGAAGAAAAGCGTAGGGATAATGATTTTGTTTCTAATTTGCAACTTTTTGTCCCAAGGCACAAATCGCTGCGATACACAGCTAGTCGCGTTCGGTAATTTTTACCGAAATCTCAACAGCTGAACGTTCGGTAATGGTTTTTTTTACCGAAATTCTGCAAAAATTACCAAATTTCGATAAAATGTTATCGTTTATCTGTCAAATTTTAACGAAGTTCGGTAAACGTCACCGAATTTCTCCGGTAAAAAACTTAACGGTTGAGATTTCGGTAAAATATTACCGAATTCGGTGATTTTTTCTAAGTGTGTACGGAACAACTGCAACCCAGCGATTTGTCCATACAGGAAAAAAAATGATTTTACTTTTAATGTGGTGGCGCCATCTATGAGAAAAACAAGCTTTGATTTCATACTATTCTGCCCTTCTAAGCATATCTGTCCCATGTTGTTTTGCATTCTTGCCGTGTTTTTCTCAGTTACAGACCCATTTGAAGTTAATTTGATATTGTTTTCATTTTGCGTCACAAATAAATATTGCACGATAACGTAAAAAATCTTTCTGGCATTGATTTTAAGATAGAATTTAAGTTAGAGCAGTGGGACAGTATGCGTAGAAAAACAACATGGTACAGTAACTGTTATGCTTAGAACGGCAGCATTGCAATAAAAAACTATATTTTATCCAATAAAAAAATTCGAACATATTACATCATAAAACTATGACAGAATCTATGAGTGCAATAAAACAGACAATTGCTAACGCTCGTCGGACTTTAAAAAGAGATAACATCTCAGTTCACATTATACCGGGCTAATTCTTGGATCTGTGGATTGCCTAGAACCGAATCGATGCAGTTTGCCGCCTCAATTCCTCTATACGGCTTCACCGCATGGCTCGGCCAATACTTTTAGCTTGAATTGCATTCCAGTTAATTTCTCATTGTTTCGTATTTATTGCAAAATTTTCAATTGCTTTTTTGGTGTTTTTCTATTGGAGTTTTTTTAACTATTAATGGAAAAATCAGATTAACTTATAAAAACTTTAAACTTTTTCAGTGGAAAAATTGTAGTCATTTATTGCCATTTTTCAATTATTCGTGGAAATTCCGACATTTTTTATTGCTCTAAAATCAATTATTTATGGGAGATTTTGATTTATTTATTCACTTTTTGAATTGATTATGGAATATTTATAGTTTATTATTGATCCCATCCCTACTTCTTTATTGGCAATTTCTGATATTGTTATGGGAAATTATCACTTTCTTATTAGTCGTTTATTTTTTGGCCACGCAAGAGTGAGGCACTGATGCTCTGACGGATGAAGCGCAAGCAACGCGACCCAGAAGAGAGACTACCGAGTGCTACGATGAATGAGAACGTTTTCTGAGTCGAAATGAAAGACTCGAATAGTGTGTCAAACGGAAGAAGTGACTCATTAAAATGTTGCATGAAAGTGTATCATTGAAACGAAATTGAACGCCCCTGGTTAGGATATCGATAGGGCCGTAGAGACATAGGTTACTTCCGAATAAAGCTGTCAAAATCCTAATCCATTGTTTTCTCTCTTCTCGAAAAGCCTCGGCAAAAAGAGCCGACCCTGAGTTCATGTAGAGATTCCTTCAGGTACCTCCAAATATTCCTCCTTGTATTTTTCCAAAAATTCTTCGGCCAAATCTTCAGCAATTCCTCTAAGCCTAACCCTGTGAATTTCTCCCTTGATTCCATATGGATTTTTTTCAGAAGCATTCTCTATGATTTTCTATAGAATTTTCTCAGAAATATCTCACTAGAATTTTCGACAAATCTTATCTAGGCCTACCATAGCTTATCTAGGCGTTTCTCCAGGCATTCATACAGTAATTGCTTCATAACTACGTCCACAGATTGCTATAATAATACTTCCAGCAAATACTCCACGAATTTCACTAACACATTTTTCCTTAAAACATCTAAATAAACGTTTAGAAACTTAAGCAAAGGTTTCCCGAAGAGGTTCTTGCGGTTCTTCAGCCCCACTTTTCTCTAAAGAACCGTCAAACATATTTGTCTGAAAATGTAACTTTCTGCATGCTTCCGCACAGTAAATATTGAGTTACATTTTCAATCAGATCCGTTTGACGGTTCTCTAGATTTGCGCTCGAGATAATTGGAGCTATATACTCCAAAGACCTTGACCTTAAGGCGAAACTTGATGCAATTCCTTATTTATTGTTTTTTTTCTATTGTATAACGAAGCTTTATTTTCAAAATCGGTTTACGTACACATGCAGAGTATGGATCAATCTCCTAATGTTTTTGGTGGAACATGTTTTCTTTTTGGCAGAGACCATTTTCAAACGAAATTTCACAAAAAATGGTTTCTGCAAAAAAAAAATCAGGAGATACCTTGATCCATACTCTACATGTGCACAATAACCGATTTTCAAAATAGTGCTTCGTTATTTAATAAAAAATTAAAACCAAATAATGAGGAAATGCTTCCAGTTTCAGCTAAAGCAAATCGCACGAATTTGTAAGTAGCACAGTCCCAGACCGCTGATAAAATTTCCCGTCCGTTACCAAAGCACAGATACTTGGGACCAATCACTGACTCTAAGACAAGATTGTCGCAATCCTGCAACGGCTAAGAGGTGTCCTGGTCACGTTCGTGCGACAGACGAGGGATGGGGGGAAGATTAGCTGGACACCTAATAAAGGTAAGAAGAGACCTCTACGTCCTCTCAGGCCTTGATATAACAGGAATTTGGGTTTTGTTGGTGGAAGGGTTAAGTCCAAAGAATACGTTTGGTCAACGTTCAGACACGCACAACGATGAACAGGAACAGACTCACCGAATTATACATATTCCGGTTGGTACTCTCGAGACGAAGATATTAAATTTCATTAGCGTGCCCCGGGCATCCAGCAGTAATATCACCAAAAAGTACAGAGGAATCACGCGAAAATGGAGACGAATTCTGGGAATATGCCAAACTCTCATACTCTCAACAAGCACTTTCCCAGCCAAATTTGCAACACCAGTCGGCCATAATCAAAACAACGCGGAGAAAAGGGGCTGTCCATAAACCACGTAGTCATTTTTTTGGGACCTCCCCCCCCCCCACCGCGTGGTCATTAGTCCATACAAAAAAATGTATTTGTCCATACAAAATGGTCATTGGCCGAACCCCCCCCTCATGACCACGTGGTTTATGGACAGCCCCAAAGAAAATGCGTGACAGTTTCAAAAACGCAGCCGCTCGCGCGCACAGCCTGCTACGATCCTTAAGGTGTTCAACATATATTCATCTAAAGATTAATTCAGTTCTTTCTGAGATTTCTACAGGGATTACTGAAGATTCTTCAGGGATTATTTCAAACAATCATGATCGTAGTCATTCTTAACTTCCGTCAGGGATTTCTGCAAAAATGCATCCGGAGACTTCGTCAGAATTGTACAGATTTCTTCAGGAATTTCAGCAAGGGATTTCTTTAAATGATTTCCCATGAAGTTTTTCATAAATTTCTCTAATAACTTCTTTAATAATCCTTCAGAGATTTCTTAGAATTTTTTTAGATTCTTCCATAATTTCCTTGATTCCTGTAGAAATGCCGTCAGAAATGGAACATATTTCTTGACAGATATTCCTTCATGGATTTTTTTAAAGTTTTTTCCAGAAATTGTACAAACAATACTGGGAGAATACTTGAAATAACTAATCCAGAAATTTCTAAAGAAATCGATAGTGGATTGTCAGGAGGAATCTCTTAAAAACTGCCGGTTATACCTACCTGGAAGAAATTTGGTATATTTTTCTGGAGGGATTCCTGGACAAAAAAAAATCCCTAATCAATTTCTGAAGTTATCTCAGGAGAAATTCCCAAATGAATGCCTCGGAGAATACCTAAAGAAACTCCTGAAGATACCTCCTTCATTCCTGAAAAAAAACATGAGAAACTATTGGAAGAACTCTGGAAGTTAATTCAAGCAATAGTTACTTGAAACATTTTTGATGAAATTCCTGCAGAAATCCATAAAATATTTTCTGAACAAATTTGAGACATGCAAAAATTTCAGACAAACAACCTGTTTATGTTAAATTCTTAAGGTCCCACCTGTATAAATTAGTTTTTAAATGAGATCCTGAAGATTCAAAAAAATAATCCTGGAGGAATTCTTTAGAGAACCGCTATGGACATTTCTAAATAGAACTATTTTTTAGGGATTCATTAAAAAAATACCAGTAGGAGCTGGAGAGCCCTTAAAGTTACATATATTTAAGCCCCAAGACGCTGTATTCTTCTTCTTTTTCTTTATGGCTCGACGTTCGCATTGGATCTTTGCCTGCCTCTCTTCAACTTAGTGTTCTTTGAGCACTTCCACAGTTATTAATTGAAGGGCTTCCTTTGCCTGCCATTGCATGAATTTATATATTGTGAGGCAAGTACAATGATACTCTATGCCCTGCCCAGGGAGTCGTGGAAATTTTCCCGACCGAAACGTGAATCAAACCCGTCGTCTCCGGATTGGCGATCCATAGCCTTAACCTCTAGGCTAACTGAAGACCCCAGTCTCTGTTCAAAGTGATTGCTTGGAGTATTCATTAAAAAAAAAATCAAAGTCCCAAGAGCATCTTCTTTCACTTTGTACACACCGCAAATTTTGACGAGTTAATGCGTGCGACAACATAGAAAACGACTACGACAACATGCCGTACAAATAAACAAGGGCGACAATCAAGCGGAAGTGGTCCTCCCTGTGGTATACGGAAACAAATTCACATTCTACCGGGGCGCGCATGCAACGCATTCTGCAACTACCGGGGCATACCGACCAAGCCAGTGCAGTGTGTGACCTACTGGTCTGTTGACACAATGTTGGGACCCCCTTTCGCTGAGCGCACGCGATGAGCTCGTGTGGTGTAAAAACCGGATGTGGTATTGGAAGCGGTAAAATATGCCAACTTCATGGAAAGCTGCTGCAACCACCACCGCTGCTGTAGGTGTAGGTAGAAGGTACTCATCGTCGTCATGAGTGTTAGCTGCTGGAAGGATAAAGTGACCAGATGTAATGCATTTATTTTATTTCTGGCCAAATTTTCAAATTATGGGACTTCAAGTTATGGCTCCTGCTGGAACGAGGCAATCACGTACTTCATCTTATAGCTCCTTATTGTGAACTTAATTTACGGTGTTTCCCTTTCAAACAGCACAAATGTCTCTATCACGACTCGACGGCTAATATCGATGCTATCGGTATCGTCCCCAAAACTTAGGAGCATGAACATCTCAATAGGTCTGAAGTTACGAATGACGTCGAAGTCTATTCCGCATTCCATGCGCTTGATTTTTATCCATCAAGTATTGAGCGAATCCGAATAACCAGCTTTGTTGGAAAACCATGTTCCACCACTGTCTGTCATAACTCGTATATAATTTGGTGAAATGATTTTTCATCGAGGAGCGGCAGTTTCACACAGAGAAAATAAAGGATTTATGTTGTCACATAGAAGAAGGTGGAGGAGTGAAGGAACGCCAAAGCTGCTATTAAGCGAACGAAAATACGAGGAACCAAGGGCACTGCAAGGCTGGACTATTTGGTCCTCGAAAAGACGGTACAAAGAGCGTGGATAGCTCTTTGATAGACGAAGGTGAGTAAGTAACACTGATTTCCTCGTTTCTCTCTAGGTTTCCTCTAGGTACGATATCTCACGTCATCTAAGTGGGTGTAAGATGTACGCTATGGTCATGAACAGCTGGTCACTCCATCCTAGAAGGACAATCCAGCACAGGGCGCAAAAACCGGGTGGTCTCCGGTTACGTTTCATTAAGCTACCGTCACCGCCACCATCCATCCAGCAAACCCGAACCAAGTCAAGAGCCACGGAATTGAATTTCAACAACATCATGCGAGCACACACGTTTTCGAGTTTCGAGTTTGTGCGCATTTTTTCGCCACTAGCTGGTGTGCTGGTTGAGATCCTCCCAGCCCTGCCAGCTTGTAACGAATGCACTGCACATAAAAGCATAATTTTATTTGCACTTTTACGGACGATAAACAGTCTGATTAAGAGCCCCGTTGACAATGTTTGGACACATTCGGCAGATGGCTCGTTCGCCGGCGAATCGGATTCAACGATGCGGGCCCTCCGTAAGGGCGCACTCCTATTTGCTTTCAATAATTCATGGCAGCAACTATTTGAAGTCGAGTACTTCTCGCTAGAATCGGAAACCGGGCCAACAATCAACGACGAGTGGGACAATGTAATTCAAACCGGGTTCCAAAAGTGGAGGAGGCTGCACAGCAGCAGCATTTGGCGAGTTTGGCGAGATCAAAGTGGAGAAAAAAAAGTTCCTTCAAAGCAGCAATTGCTGCCGGGTTTTCGGGTGAACCGAGTTGCAACTGCAATGTAAATATTTGGCGGTAAACATTAAATTGGGCGATCGGCACTCCCGGAGTAAACTTTGTCCGGATTGGATGATGGAGGTGGACTAACCGTTTCCGCCAGAACCGATATCGAATTTCAATGCTGGTTTTTGGGTTGGATATGCTGGACGGGATGCAATTTGATGGGTGGCACGCAATTGGTTGTAAGTTTTTCTTTTGTTGCTGCAGGTCAGAAGTTGTTTGATCCCGATGCGCAAACAAATGCAATATTTCTGGCCAGATGGTGGGTTTCCCATCATCGGTTGTGTAATTATAAAGTTATACCTTGTTGTGGCGTTTCATCGAATTCCAGTTGTTATTCGATGAGCGTTCTTGTGGGGTTTTCAATCAAAATTTACAAGTTTGTGAACAACACATTTTGCATCTGTGGCCTTAGGGAATGTAGTATACACAATTAAAGCCTGGCACTCCACTTTGTAAAAGGAACATGCACTAGTGATTGCTTGATATCTATGGCATTACAATTCATCCTAGTTTTCGAAAGTAAAAAAAAAAATAACAATGATACATTATTTAAGCTTCCCTGAAAACTCTTTAATTTTATTGATTTTCATGCTTGTACAGCCTTATGCAACTATGTGCTGTCAAGTGGTGAATTCAATTTCTGATTGTCTTGAAACCCTTCTAAAAGCACCTGAAACTGCTCTGAAACCAGAGCGTTAAAGATTAATCATAAATTTAATCATGATTAATGATTAATAATTAAGATTAATCAAAAATCATGAATCATAATCTCAAAAATTTCTCATTTAACCATTAATCATTAATCTTAATCAAACTGATTTCGCAATTTCATCATTGATCAGTAGCCATAATCATAAGAAAAACCCAGATTAATCCACCTAGTGGTGATAGTGCCTTTCTCGTCGAATATGTACTCAAGATTTTTCCGTCGCCATTAGCCGAAGTGTTCCTGAATCCTGAGAATAAATCTCATTTTCTTTTTTTGCCACAATGCTCGTTGACTCGTCAATGGGGAGGTGGAGTTGATAAATAATAAATGTATTTGATGAAAAAATACCAAAACAATTATTATTATTAGCTTTATTAAGGAGATTTTCAGCCCGCGACTGGTTCATCTCCAAACCCAAACAATTAAGCAAAACCGCCTAACTCATCGGATTTGATGAGAAATTTTCTTGAAGACTCTAATTTACTCTAAAATTGAAAAATTTATTGGTTTATTTATTTGAGCCCTTCCTTAATATGTTAGATTCCGACCAAAATTTCCAAGTGGGGCCCCACTTGACTTAAGAGAAAATCGAAATTTGTGTCTGCCTTATTCAGAAAAGCATTTTTATCAAAGCCATAATCGAATTTGGAAACTTATTGATGGCTCATATTCCGACGCTATGTTAAACGTATAGACACAGCTGAAAATATCAAACCTCTCAGTTGACTGCTTGACCACCTTCGCTTGCACTGGATGCTGATCATTATCAAGACATTTCGGCAAAAAATTTTCTGCAAACTTTAGCCTATATTTTATTATCATTGGTTACAAATTTCATGTGCTATAATTTTTTTTACATACAACGTTGATCCATCCTACTGTATAATGGCTATAATGACGCCACAGGAATCTAAAATGGTGTAATTTGACAAGATCGCTTAAATTTTTATCAAGATTTTGTTCATTCACGCATATTAATCGCTCGCATCGATTTTGTTCACCTTCGTAATTTCAGCGATGCATCCAATCCTGATTCTGCAACACTGCCGGTAATCTAAAGTGTGGTCAGAGACTATATTTTTGCCGCCCGTTTATCTGGTTATCGAACATTTTTAATGATTTGATGTTTCGCATGCATGGGTTTGGTTCAGTTTTTAATTGGTCACTTCCAACGGGACACCTGGAACCGGTTCCGGAATACAACCGGTTCAGATATGGTCTGAAACTATTTTCCTGCTCACCGTACATCTGGTTATCGAAAAAGCCGATCTTTGATGTCTCGCATGCCTGGGTTCGGTTCACCTTTTTAATTGGCCACTTCCGGTGGGACACCTGGAACCGGTCCCGGAACACAACCGGTTTAGATATGGTCCGAAACTATTTTCCTGCTTACCGTTCATCTGGTTATTGAAAAAGCCGCTCTTTGATGTGTCGCATGTATGGGTTTGATTCACTTTTCCAATTGGCCACTTCCAGCGGGACACCAGGAACCGGTTCCGGAACACAACCGGTTCAGATACGGTCTGAAACTATGATTCTGCTTACCATTCGTCTGGTTATCGAAAAAGCCGCTCTTTGATGTCTCGCATGCCTTTTTAATTGGCCACTTCCGGCGGGACACCTGGAACCGATTCCGGAACACAACCGGTTTAGATATGGTCCGAAACCATTTTCCTGCTTATCGTTCATCTGGTTATTGAAAAAGCCACTCTTTGATGTGTCGCATGCATGGGTTTGATTCACTTTTCCAATTGGCCAATTCCAGTGAGACACCAGGAACCGGTTCCGGAACAAAACCGGTTCAGATACGGTCTGAAACTATGATTCTGCTTACCATTCGTCTGGTTATCGAAAAAGCCGCTCTTTGATGTCTCGCATGCCTTTTTAATTGGCCACTTCCGGCAGACACCTGGAACCGGTTCCGGAACACAACCGGTTCAGATATGGTCTGAAACTATTTTCCTGCTTACCGTCCATCTGGTTGTCGAAAAAGCCGCTCTTTGATGTCTCGCATGCCTGGGTTTGTTTCACCTTTTTAATTGGCCACTTCCGGCGGGACAGCTGGAACCGGTTCCGGAACACAAACGGTTCAGATATGGTCTGAAACCATTTTCCTGCTTACCGTTCATCTAATTATCGAAAAAGCCGCTCTTTGATGTCTCGCATGCTTGGGTTTCGTTCACTTTTTTAATTGGCCACTTCCGGCGGGACACCTGCAACCGGTTCCGGAACACAACCGGTTCAGATATAGTCTAAAACTATTTTCCTGATCACTGTTCATCTGGTTATTGAAAAAGCCGCTCTTTGATGTGTCGCATGCCTGGGTTTGGTTCACTTTTTTAATTGGCCACTTCCGGCCGGACATCCGGAACCGGTTCCGGAACACTACCAGTTCATATATGGTCTGAAACTATTTTCCTGCTTACCATTCAACTGGTTATCGAAAAAGCCGCTATTTGACGTGTCGCATGCATGGGTTATCTTACCTTTCTTATTTGGCCACTTCCGGCGGAGCACCCGGAACCGGTTCCGGAACACTACCGGTTCAGAAATAGTCTGAGACCATTTTTCTACTTCCCGTTCATCAGATAATCGAAAATGCCGTGGTTTGATGGGTCGCATGCATGGGTTTGTTGCATTTTCATATCTGGCCCCTTCCTGGGGTACCGGTCCGGAACACCTAAATGGCCATAACTCCGGAACGGCTGGACCGATCTGAACCATTTTCAATAGGAAACAATGGGGCAATGTACCCCGTCGAATGAACCATCGGTCGTTGAAATCGGTTCATATTTACTATCTAAAAATGAGGTGACCTTTTTGTACACATACACACACACACACATACATACACACACACACACACACATACATACACACAGACATCATCTCAACTCGTCGAGCTGAGTCGATTGATATATAACACTTGACCCCTCCGGGGGCTCTATCAAATTTTCGTTTTTGGAGTGAACATATAGCCTTTCGGTACACCTTGGTGTACGAGAAAGGCAAAAAGTTAATCAATCATTAATCACTCATCACCAAAAAATTATTCATCATACATATAAAAAATATTATTCAATTAAAATTGGTTCAAATGCTGTTCTAAATATTATAATTTATGATTCTTCTATCAAAATTCTTCCGAACAGAGACATCTTTTACTTTTGAAACTTCAAAAATATTTTAAACGACAAATATATTTTAATCACTTTCAGTTTTTTGTGATTGATTAATCATGATTTTTAATCAATGAGCCATTTTTAATCATTAATCATAATCAATAATCATCAATCAAACCAAATTTAATCATTAATCATAATCTTTATTCATCTTAAAAATCAAATTAATCATTAATCATAATCTATAATCACCAAATTTAAAATTTTAATCATCGATGATTAATCATGATTAATTATTTTGTTAATCATAAACGCTCTGTCTGAAACCCTCGTGAAGCTCACCAAAGAACCGATGAGGTCCCGTACATCCCCTCAGAAGTCTCCTTAAAACAAAAATTAACTTTTTGTCTGTCTCGAGAGAAAACTCATGTGTCGGGTCGCTGAATCCGAATCCGAGCTCAGATTTGCTCCAGCACGTCACAATTTTGAGCTATACCTCAATTTAAAGGGTAAAATATGCGATTTTGTTTTTTTTTTGACTGCAAGCCATAAGAGCATCGCCACGGGCGTCCCTATCTGGGTCCTTATCCCTATTTCCGGGCCCTGAATAGGGACCCATGTTCACACCGGTGGTATCTAAACGGGAATGAAAAATAAGGACGCGACATAGGATTAGCGATGGGTTTCCACATTTGGGGACCCACTCAAATCTTGCACTGAGTTGCTATTCCGATGGTTTGTGTGACGTCACTTTCTTTATTTACATTTTGCGATGAAATGAGCTGAGCAGTGGTGTTGAAAATGAACAGCAGTGGATCAATAAAGCAAGAGGTGAATGTTGATGCATTTTGTCTTACGGGACTAGATGTTTTCCAGCACCATATCACTAACAAACAGACACAACACTCAAGACAACACTAATAATTCCCACGTACACCGATTCAACGGTTTATTTAAAAATTTAATAGTTGGCCAACTGCGCTTGCAGCGTTTTTGTTCAAGTTTTACATTCGCTCAATATTGTCACCTAGTTTGTGATTGGCCACTCTATTGGTCAAACTCAGTCCTTTTGGATAGGGAGAATATGTTTCCGCGACAATGATTTTGAATAGTGAACGTATCACTTGAAAGAAATTGCTATTAAAATCATCGTCATGTAAATAAAGTTGCCAATGCCAAACACGCTATTTCACAAAACGCTCAATAGGTGCCGGTAGTGAGCGAACGTGAAACAGGAGCAAAAATTATGTGAGCGCCGTTTGCGAGCAATTTGCAAACTACAGAATATTTGGTTTAAATGTTCTTTAAAAAAAAATAAAACTATGTGACGAAATGTTAGAAGTGTTACGTGTGCTTGTCTGTGACCCTTTATGCCTTTGTCATTTTATGCAAGATTCATCAAAAGTTTGGGCATATTTAATTTGCTTCATTTTGTACTATACGTCCGATAAAAAATGAGGACCACTTTTAGCAACGCACGGTGGAAAATCAAAATGTTTTTGAAGTCCCTAAACCCAAAATAGAAACCACTGGTGGGAAGGTGGGGTGCTATCCTGAAATAGCACCCGAAAAGGAGTGGTATAATAGGGATAGCGATGAGGACTCCCGTGGCGATACTCTGAGGCATAGAAATATTTTTTTAAGCAATTGAAGGGTAAGTTGGTATGTTTACATCTAAATTAACGACTCACGCAAAATATTTTGTTTTACCAAATCGAAATTGATACTTTTAAACGATTTATGTTAGGTACGATATTTCCCATACAAGTCACCCTCCAAAAGTTGCATGCAAGTTTACATACTAACATAAAATGCTTATACCGTCTACCGTCGTTGGTTTGACCGCATCTAATCTGAACACTTTTTAATTTAACCACCGTTAATCTGCACATCGTTCAAACTAAAAAGGGTTCAAACGTCATTCTGCTCATGGAACAGGGTGAAACGGAACGCAGAATCAAAACAAAACAGCAAAAAGGGTTACCATCAATGTGTTTTTCGATGCTCACAGGGTTACCAGATGTTCAAATTAAAGACAGAACCCCGTTGGTTCAAACCAACGGGGGTAAACGGTATCTATCAAATTTGATTTGGTAAAACGAAATATTTTGCATGAGTCATTAATTCAGATGTTATTGTCCAATTTACCCTTTGATTGCTTAAAAAAAAATGTGTCCATGCTTAATGGCTTGCAATCAAAAAAGCCCATAATCGCATATTTTGCCCTATAAATTGAGGTATAGCTCAAAATTGTGACGTGCTAGAGCAAATCTGACCCCGGATTTGGATTTAGCGGATCAAAATCTGTCAAAGACACATAAGTTTGCTCTTGAGACAAAAAAATGTTGCTCTGTGGTACAACCTCCCTAAAACTATACGAATCCTCCTAAAATACCTAGAAACGCTTTCAATGTCCTTGAAATGCCTTGAAACGTCTGGAAACACATTACCGGATCATCACAGGATCAAAACAATATCAGGCAAGATATGGGAACCTAAGATCAAACACTAAAACCTCTTTTTATGCAGGTTTTTTTCTTTGAAAATTTAATTTACGGTTTTTCAATGCCCTGCATGATACGAGAGAGGGAATTATTCAATGCCACTATTGTTAGGGAAACGTACAGCATGACAGCGCCTAAAGAAGCGTTTTTCGCCCTAAGTCTCCCTTATAGCGTTTCATGGGGTTTTCAGAGGCGTTTCAGGGGATGTCAAGGAATTTCTGAGAATGTCAAGGGGGTTTTAGAGGTTTTCCAGAGAGGTTTCAGGACAGGTGACCTCGGCAGTTTACGGAGGGTGTTCAGGGTCTTTTTAGGACATCTGAAAGGGGATAAGAGCGGTTTGAAGGTATTTAAGCGGGTATCTAGGGGTCTAAAGGTGTGTAACAAGAATTTAGCGTATAGGCCTGATTTCAGCCGATACGGAACGGTACGATACGATACGGAACGGTACGATACGATACGATACGGGACGGGACCAAACTTGACCAGAATCGGGTAGCTAGGTTCCGTTACGAAACAGTCCGAAGCAAAGATAGAGCGTGGATAACTGGGCTGATTGACGAAGCGGAATATGGATCCCAATAGCACACTGAAAAACACGCAGCTTACCTGTTCGAAAAGGCATAGACCTTTAGTTAGAGAATGGCCAGCTGAGCATTTCAAATCATAAACTCTCTCTCGTATGATTTGCTTACCTCTCATTGTTTTTATTTTAGATTTGAATGGTTCATTTCGCTAGCCTCCGGAGAGAGTGCTTGCTCACTTCTGTTTACTAATCTACAGGTGAATTTACTCTCTCATTAGCTCTGAGAGAGGTCAATTGCATACTGTGGGTGAGTTGTTTCTGCTCTGTAAGATCCAGTTCCAGTATCCCTCTCGTCAGGAGTAGGGTGTATAGGTAAAGCATAGGAGAAACAGCTAATCATAGAAGCTAAAATGCTTCTCATTCATAATGTCTCAAATGAGAATTATTGAATGACCTCATGATCAAGCTTGATCATAATTTTAAATGGTCGGCCGACCGAAATATAACGCAGCTATCGTGTTGATCAATAGAATCCAAGTGTTTCTTTCAGTAGGGAAGATGGGTAACTAGGGATTTCTAAAAGTTCAAACGTAATGACCAGAGGAGTGTTTGTACTAATCTCCGATATGCAAGCAGAGTGAACCAAAACCAATTATTGACCGTTGTCCACCTTAAGGAACTTCAGATGTTCCGGGTTTGTTAAAGTGGTAAGAAGGTTTGTAGTCTTACTGGAGTCGTTTAGATCGTATAACTAGTTGACCAGCATGGCTCGTATTGAATACCGAGCCTTACGAGTGTTCGGGGAGACCGATTTTAGCATCTAGGACCAACCGTGATGGCGTGCCAGATCACGGGGGTCCCCCAAATGCGCGTACCCAACTCGAGCACTTTATAAATCAAAAACTTTTTGCTAAATAGTTTTTTTTTTTGTCAATGTTTGAAATTGATAATTTTCGTGTTATATTGTTTATGAAATCATTTTGTCGTTTAATTTATTGTTTCTATTTAGATACAAAAAATATATTTCATACATTTTTTATTGTGCCCCGGGGGAAATGTTACATTTGCCATGTATCATAAATAAAAATAAATAAGAAAACATTAGGAGTTAGGTTTTTTCTATTAAAAACTTGTCCTCAACGCGCCGTCGGAAAAACGTCTAAGGCAGTCTCACCGAAAACCCGCTCACGAAAAGAACGAGCGAAGCGAGTTGATAGCTCCAAATGGATGGGGCGAATTTGGTTTCCGTCTCAGACTGCCGAGCCGATAGTGGGGCTCTGGGTGTCTGGCGTTCGTAGAAGGCAGTCGAGTGGAATGTTCGTCCCGCGCACGAAAACATATTTAGCCGAGTGGTGCAGATAATGGAGTTAGCCCGGAATGCAACCCGCACGTTTTTGCCCCCAATAGCAAGTGCAAGTGTAAAGGCCGTGCAGATCTGGTCACAAACTGTGATAGAACACTCCAAAAAATAGTTATGCATAAAACCTATCCCAAAATTCCGCGTGTGAAGTGTGCGTGGTAAATCTAAATCCCGCCGAAGAGCTTACCACCCCCCTTGTGAGTTAGTGTGAACCAGGCGTCCACCAACCGACGGCCACGGGCCATCGTAAATCAGTATTTGTAGGTGAAAAAATAAACGACAATTCATTGCGTTTACTAACGTTTACTAAGCAACCTGGTGGCTATGGGGATAACCTAAGCCGGGCCACGAATATTGATCTTAAATCATATTTAAGAAATCCAAGCTCACGTTGAACACAATGTGGTAGCGGTTCCCGGTTCGACGGAGCTAACAAGGGAGGTATTTGAGGCCGACGTAGACTACCGGCTCAAATACCTCTACAGGATTCTGGATTGCAACTTAGTGCCGGATGAACCGGGGTTGCACGCAATCACCCGAATTACAACCAGACCATTGGCGGATCGAATTAAGGGTGGTGGCAAATATGCAACTGTAGAAGAGATGATGGAAGTGGCTAGGAAAATCTTGGCGGTGTTTCCGCTCCTCAACCAAACCCGCCAAAGCTCCTCCAGAGTCGAGTTTTTTTTTTGGCTACATACCGGCAGACAAACCGGACCACTTGAGGAATGTGGAACGCAATCTGCCGGAAGAGCTACACAAGTTCAAACGAAAACGAAAACAGCAAGAAATGTTGCCGCCATTGCCCGATGAGCTGTATGAGCGAGTAGAACAGCTCAAAATGATGGAGCCATCGAAGGCAAACTTCCGCGTGATATCGGAAGCAATGGTGGCAACTTTTCCACTGCATCATCAAATGCTAGTAGAACATAGCACTCCGAGGGAAATCATGGACACGTTTCCGCGGCTGGTCTCGTATCAGGGGTTAATGCTTCACCAAGCATTTCAAAGAATATTCCCTGATGCTGATGACGAAGAAGATCTGCGGGACGTTTTTACTACAGCCTTACTACTACAAAACAAAAAATTCGGCGCGGTAGAAGATGCCCGGCGACCGTCATGACCCGATGAGTGGATATCAGGTTGACGCTGATAATATCCACGCACACATACTCTGCTTGGCCGAACCCAATAAAATCGGACCGTACCTATTATGTATAGGTAATAGGAAGCTATTGAGAGCTGAGACATCGACCGACGCAATCAGCGCGTGGTTCAAGGTCTTCATCGTTTTAGGCCTGAAGGTTCCTCTACATGCGATAATGTTATGGGCCTTTTTAGCTTGCGCTGTTTTTAAAACACAGTCGGCAAGTACGAGATCAACCGTGAATGTTTTGCGAACAACGTTCGACGAGCTACGACAAGCCCGGCAAGGCGGGCCGTCGATCAGTGCCGGGCCGTCTACCAGTGCAAGACCGTGGACCAGTGCCGGGCCGTCTTCCACTCTCTAAAATAAAAACTCTCATTTTTGAGTAACGCCCGTGCCGCACAGGGACTGTTTTGGAAACACACATTTTTTAAAACTGCTCGTACGCTCACATTTTTGCAAAATATCAATATTTTTCGGTATTTGAAGGTTTATAAACCACCCAGTGAGGATGCCATGTCGAAATTATTGCAAAATACATGCTCATGTGAGCGTACGAGCAATTTTAAAAAAATGTGTGTTTCCAACACAGTCATGTGCGGCATGGATGTTTACTAAAAATGTGCAGGCCGAACACATTTTTGAGCCTAGCCGTTTTTGCATGCAGTACCGAGTCGTTGCAGGAATAGTAAAATAGATTTAGAAAAAGTTAAAAGAATCTTCAAGCTAGCTATAAATGATCAGCTCGAGGTTACCTCGCTGATCGAACATTCAATAGAACTGAAGGAGCAATTCAAAGATTCCCCACCAATACGGGTATCTCCTTATCCGTACTCTCCGGCTATACATAAAGCCTTAAACGAGGACACCCGACTACTTCAGCTAGGAGTGATCGAAGAGTCACATTCAGATTGGGCTCTCAACGCAGCGCCAATCCAAAAACCCAACGGAACAGTTCGTTTATGTTTGAACGCGCGAAAGCTTAATGCCCGGACTAAACGAGATGGCTATCCATTGGCTCACGTCGGTCGTATACTGGGACGTTTGGATGAATCTATGACAAAAGGTCGAAAGACATAAGGTCGAAGGACAAAAGGTCGAAGGACAAAAGGTCGAATGGACAAAAGGTCGAATGGACAAAAGGTCGAATGGACAAAAGGTCGAATGGACAAAAGGTCGAATGGACAAAAGGTCGAATGGGACAAAAGGTCGAATGGACAAAAGGTCGAATGGACAAAAGGTCTAAAAGGGTAAAGAGGTTAAATAGACTAAAGACAAATTGGAAAACATGAAAAAGTGATCAGAATTCGACAGAAAAACGACGATTAAAAAATAGAACGAGGGATAGCAAAATTATTCAACAACTTCAAAACAATCATTATTGCAAAATAGGAAAGTGTCTTCTAAAACTTGTAATAGCTTATATGCAGCAATTTTTACCGCATTGCAATTCGAAATAGATGCCCATAAATGATGAAAAGTAATGTTATTCATTAAGATTAAATATGGAAAATAATAAGTCTACGTCTACGAGGGGGAGGGGGGGTTCTGAGATGGCCAAATTTTGGTCTACGTGGTTTATGAACAGCCCCTTAGAGTGCTGCGTGAGAGCAATGAGAGCCCACAGGTCATAATCCCAGTGCGCAATTTCTGCGCGCACGCAGAAAAAACAGAACTCAGTGCACACGCAGTGTGTTTAAAGGGGTCAGTGTTGTTTGAGCATTTGGTGAACCGAAAGCATGTCAGTAAGTCCAAAACCCGCTAAGGGGTATCAAATCCTGTGATATCAGAGACAAGCAAACGTCTTAAGCTGGTCAAGGACTTACAGTTGATGAATATTGTGGTTCCAAATTCCACCAACAGGATTTTGTTTTTCATATATATCAGGAAAATTTGCAAAACATTGCAACTAGCGCCACCTAGCTGCAGAAACTCGAATTAAACGATAATTATCCTGAAAGCCCTTGATCTACCAAACAATTTTGCCGAAGACACCATCTTTCTAAAGAATCAGAATGCTGAGATATGTGAAATGTAAAATTTGTACGCTATTTAGCGCCGCCTAGCGGTGAAATCACAAATCATACGGCCCGTATTCTGAAAGCCCTTGACCAGCTGAACAACTTTGCCGAAGAAACCAACTCTCTAAGTAATCAGGTTCCTGAGATATATGGGATGGACATTTTGTCAGTGTTGCATCTGCTTGTCTAAGATATCACTTAAATCACAGACAAGTGGATGTAACACTAGCGGAATTTCAATCTCATATATCTCATGATCTTGATTACTTAGAGAGTTCTTGTCTTCGGCAAAGTTGTTCGGCTGGTCAAGGGCTAACCGATAATAAGACTTAAGATTCAAAATTCAACCACTAGGCGGCGCTAGAGAGCAAACAAATTTTAAATTTCGCATATCTCAGCATCCTCATTTTGTAGAATGATGGTGTCTTCGGCAATATGGTTTGGTAGATCAAGGGCTTTCAGAATAATTACCGTTTGGTTCAAGTTTCAACAGCTACGCGGCGCTAGTTGCATTTTTTGGCAAATTTTCCTGATATTTATGAAAAACAAAAGGTTTTAGCCCACTAGCACCGCCTAGCGGAGGAATTTTGAATCTTAAATCTTATTATCGGTTAGTTCTTGACCAGCCAAACAACTTTGCCGAAGACACCAACTTTCTAAGTAATCAGGATCATGAGATATATGAGATTGAAATTTCGTTAGTGTCACATCTATTTGTCTGTGATTTATGTGATATCTTAGACAAGCAAGTACTTTTATACTCCTGTGGTACACACAGTATTGCACTGGAAGCACGACTGAGTGCGCTCTCAACACGATTTTTTGTGTGCACATTTTCTGCGCGCACAAAATGTGCACGCAGAAACTGAAAAAAAAACTTGTTTGTGCCAACATTTGTTTGAGCACTCATTTTGAGGGTGAGCGGGTGGTTTGTGTGTGCAAAAAGTTGCGTAGTTCACCCTCGCTCTCGTTGAAAGTCGTGTGTAGAGTGTATGTTTTCTCTTCACACGTATCGCACTGAGGAGCATGCCATCTCTGATTCCTTGAAAGAACAGCCTATGGGTTGAAGAAGGATGAATCATAGATCGAAATATTCTCATTTGAAATTCCAATCATTAATGCGATTAAATAAAGTCAAGCAGTCTATAAATAAGAAAAGGACAAATCTCTGGGTATTATAGGGGTGATTCATGAAGTACGTCACAATTATAGGGGGAGGGTGGTTTGCAAAAGTGTAACAAGCAATATAGTTAGTATAGGACAGGGAGAGGGGGATCGAAAATTCTCAATTTTTGGCGTTATGCCTGTATGAGCAAACAAAATGAAATTGTTTACTTATACAGTATAATTATTAGGATCTACCTATCAATCCAAGAGGGGATGATCACTAAGCACAAGAAGTTAATGAATGTTTCTGCAGTACAGTTAAAAAGAACAGATATTGAAAAGAAGAAAGCAAAATTTCTGATTGAAAAATAAGTCCCTAAGGAGTCAATAATTATTTCACTAACAAAAGTTAAAAGAACAGCCTATAAATTTAAGAAGGAAAAATTCCCCAAACCAAACCAAACTAAGTAAATTGCCATTAAATAAATACTACATTAACAGAACTTGAAAGAACAGCCCACAAACAAAAGAAGGAAAAATTTCCTATGGAAATGTTAGTGACTGAAATGCATATGACTCTATAACAGCACTACAATGTTTCTTTCAATGAGCGTCAGCAAAGACTTCTCAAAAATGTTTGTCTTATAAGCGAGAAATACCAGCTGGTAAATTGGTCTACTAAAATTCGACCTTTTGTCCCATTCGACCTTTTGTCCCATTCGACCTTTTGTCCCTTCGACCTTTTGTCCCTTCGACCTTTTGTCCCTTCGACCTTATGTCCATTCGACCTTTTGTCCATTCGACCTTTTGTCCATTCGACCTTTTGTCCATTCGACCTTTTGTCCATTCGACCTTTTGTCCTTCGACCTTTTGTCCTTCGACCATTTGTCCTTCGACCTTCTGTCCCAAAGCCCGTTTGGATAAAACGAGGTATCTTAGCACCATCGATCTGAAGGATGCTTTTCTTCAGATTCCGCTGAGCGAAGATTCAAAACCTCTTACCGCGTTCTGCATTCAAGGACGGGGCATGTTCCAGTATACTCGTCTCCCTTTCGGCTTGACAAACAGTCCGGCAACCCTTTCTCGGTTGATGGATAAGATCCTCGAAGCTGGAGAGTTGGAACCATGGGTGTTCGTCTATTTAGATGACATCATTGTGACCAGCGACAGTTTCGAGGATCATATCCGTCAGCTCGAAGAAGTGCCACGCCGACTGAGGAAAGCAAACCTGTCGATAAACATCGACAAATCAAAATTTTGTAGGTCAGAAGTTCCTTTTTTGGGATACTTGCTGTCGTGTGACGGACTCCGACCCGATCCTTCCAAAATCCAAGGGATCTTGGACATCGAAGCCCCTAAGACCATTCGCCAGGTGCGGAGGTTTCTGGGGATGGTAAATTATTACCGGCGCTTCATCCCGGACTTTAGTGCCATCACCACGCCGATCTCGGACCTCCTAGCTGGTAAACCAAAGATCGTGCGATGGACTAAAGAGGCAAACGAAGCAGTCCGGATCATCAAGGAGCGTCTGATTACTGCTCCAACACTCTCAAACCCGGACTTTGAGGAGTTTATCGTCCAGACGGAAGCAGGAGTGCTTACTCAAATTCAGGACGGGTCAGAGAAAGTGATCAGCTTCGTATCTCAGAAACTGAACTCCTCTCCTCTTCTCCTCTTCTTGGCGTAACGTCCTCACTGGGACAAAGCCTGCTTCTCAGCTTAGTGTTCTATGAGCACTTCCACAGTTATTAACTGAGAGCTACTTCTGCCAATGACCATTTTGCATGTGTATATCGTGTGGCAGGCACGAAGGTACTCTATGCCCAAGGAAGTCAAGGAAATTTCCTTTACGAAAAGATCCTGGACCGACCGGGAATCGAACCCGTCACCCTCAGCATGGTCATGCTGAATACCCGTGCGTTTACCGCCTTGGCTATTCTTTATTACACCAACGAAACTAACCTCAAAATGATTGACAATTCACAGGTAATTTTGACAGATGTCACATGAGCATGAAAGAGACGACAACAGGATCGATAAAGTAGAAGTATGATCCGTCTTTTTCGTGCATGTGTGTGGTCGTCCAAATGACCTCAGAAGTGTCAAACATTTTCATGGATAGCTTTGTTGGTGTAATGAAGAATATGCAGAGATGGCATACACCTCAGAGCGCTAAATGAGAAGATGAAAAAATACACAATACA
The DNA here is from genome assembly GCF_035046485.1 of Aedes albopictus. NCBI lineage: Eukaryota > Metazoa > Arthropoda > Insecta > Diptera > Culicidae > Aedes > Aedes albopictus. Next base: position 334,315,716 of record NC_085138.1, read on the forward strand.
CACAGCCTGCATGATGAGAAAGAGTGCGTGTAAAGAATTATTGCTGTGTGCATTTGAAATGCAAATATCAAATGCGGGAACACCAAATGCGGTAAGATTTTCTAACAAGTAACCCGATGTCAGTGGGAACATTTGGATTCAAGGTTGGCGGTGGTTTTGGCTATGGTTGCTAAGTTGCCTTTGGTAAGATTGTGTTACCGCGTTTGAAGCGCATTTGGGCACCGTTTGCATCTTGAATGCACACAGCAATATCTTCTGCGTGGTCCGACTGCACGCGCTCGGCATCGTTGTCGCATCACGCACGACGCACTAAGAGGCGTTTGGCCAATCTAGCTGGCCATAAGTCGTTTTTCAAAGTCACTCGTATTGTGAAAATGTGTACTGAATATGGCACATGGATAGTTATGGAATACTTCCCTATGCTCGAATTTCCATCAAACAAATCCATATAAAGTCTGCTTTAGGTCAAAGCTAGGGTTGAGAAATTTTACAATTTTCGACTAAAGTTTGTCTCTGACCATTTGGTTATGTTTTCAGTTTTTATGACCGCAAAGTCAGTTTCAATAGACAAAACATACCACAAATGTTGCAACGAGGTGATAAAACAATTCATGTTTGCAATTTTTTTAAAGTTATATACCTTGAGGCTCCCTCAGGTGAAAACAAACAAAGAAACATCTGCAGTTTTTGATTGCTAGCGATTGCTGGGTCGACACTACCTGTAACACAAGCTTTCACATCCTACTTGAGCTTAATAGAAAATCCAGCTGCGTAAAAGTGCATACTTTTGAGTAATCGACGTTTTTCTGAATGAGAGCTATTGAAGAAATTGTAATTTCAGGGCCATTGCATACTTTAAGGCGTATTACAGTCTATGGGTCTAGCCATCTGATTTTTTAATATTTAGTTCTATTGATGATGATGATGATGATGATGATTGTGTACCCACCATCAGCGCAAGGATTACCTATGGCTGAAGATTCATACCAGAACGGAATGATCTACCTGATGGTTTGTTGTAGCAGGGTAAGCTAAATTCACTGGAGACCTTCGGAAAACAACATGATGGTTGTTATCTCGTGACAAAGTCTGGCCACCCCACGAACATTTGCCCGGAAACCAGTTCATTTAGCTTCCTTAGGCTACCCCTCCGAAATCCCCATGTATGTCATGTTCATATATAAAAGGTAACTATAAGGATCGAACTCACCGGGTAATCCTGTTCGCACTAACTCGAACGACGACGCACGGCACTAAAACGAAGCAGGCTCGGCAGCTGATATCTCCGACTGAGATCCGATTTTTTAATATTTAGTTCTATTTTATCAAAACCCATTCTGTTAAGCATTTCAAGGCCATATTTTGAATCCATTTTGTTTGATTTACCAAAAATAAGTGTCAAATAGTTGAAAAATTGATTAAAATATGATTGTAGAACAGGTTGAAACTTTTAAAAAAGGAAAACACATCTACGAATTCATTTTTTGGCTTAAAAAGTCTTAATTCACTTCTTATTCATGAACATAATTTTGAGATGGAGTTCTTTAATTATAGTTTTGATCATACCTATTAACTTTTACCAACGGTCATTGCATACAAGTGAAAGCTACACGTTTCATATTATTAAAACAAGTACTGTTTTACTCAGTACATATTGAAATAACGCAAACATCTATCAATAATATTTCAGTATTTTGAAATAAGAAATGTCTTCAATAAACAATATTCGTTTATGTATAAAATACCCTGAAAAGTGAAATGCAGCGTCCCTAAATTCGAATTTGTTGTCAAAATTCTTACAGGTAATGCACTTTTGAAGTTATTTGATAAATATATTTCTCTAAACCGTGATTTACGCCTAAAAGTAGGCAATTTCATAAGATAGTGAAAGACTTCCTGTAATATGTCGATTACTTAATTGTAAAGGGCATTTGTAGTTGTGTAAAATCATGCTAATTGCATTCGAATGTCGTTTATGTAGTGTTCCAATTCATTCATTCATTTATTTACACACCAAATTTTCCTTCAGTGATCCAGCAATAAAAGTTGCTGAAAGCATTTCAGCAAACCAAGATTTTGCTGAAATGCAGCACATCTTCAACATTTTGCTGGTTTTCAGTTTTGCTGTACAACTGCATAACAGCAAGCAGTTTATTTTTTGCTGCTAACCAGCACTTCAAGTGTCAAAACATTTTAAACCAGCAATAAATTTAATTATTCGCTGTAAACCAGTAAAATGCATTGCTGAACGCATATCAGCATTCACATTTTTTTGCTGAGAATCAGCAATCTAGTCGAACTGTCAACAACGGACTTGAAACAAATTCATTGCTTTATTTCCCCGACATGTAAAAGTGACTTTTTAATCTCTTTAGTTTGTTTTTCTCTTGAAATATAACGAAAACTGTGAAAAAAAATACAGGAATACCTCATGGCAAAACTGTTTAGTAAGTATCACACAAATTTTAGAATCAAAAAATATCTGTCAATTTTCACTTTTAGCGCTGGAGCCGGATGTCACGGAAAGCAGCAACTATGTAATTCGAGTCGAATCCGCTACGAAAACAAGTGAAGTTGATTTAAAATAAAGTAGAAAATTATTGAAAATGATAACAACTATGATATTTTGGTGAAATAAATCCTCCTTATATATGTTTTGATTGAGCTTGGATTCTAGAATTACTGGAAAATCAACAAAATTTACTCGACCTCCGATTGCTGGTAAGTCAGCAAACTATGAATTCGCATTACTGATCATTCAGCAAACGAGCTGTCACTTTTCTGGAGTTTGGTATTGCTGATTGTTCAGCAAGTTTCACTTTGCTGAAAGAGTTGCTGGACTTACAGCACAAAAAAAATCAGCAAAAATTTGCTGATTTCCAGCGATAAAAATTTGGTGTGTAGTATTGCATCAAATTCAAAATAAAACTGAATCAACAATATTTCTCCATAATACACGGTTCGTGGCTGCCGCTCTCCATCCTCGGTCGCGTCCGATGCTCGAGCATCGCCAAGTCACGCTCCACCTGGTCCGCCCATCGTGCTCTCTGCGCTCCACGCCTTCTTGTGCCAACCGGATCAGTTGCAAACACCAGCTTTGCAGGGTTGTTGTCCGGCATTCTTGCAACATGCCCTGCCCACCGTATCCTTCCGGCTTTGGTCACCTTCTGGATGCTGGGTTCACCGTAAAGTGCACCGAGCTCGTGATTCATCCTTCTCCGCCACATACCGTTCTCCTGCACACCGCCGAATATCGTTCTTAGAACGCGTCGCTCGAAAACTCCGAGTGCTTGTAGGTCCTCCTCGAGCATGGTCCATGTCTCTTGCCCGTAGGGGATCACCGGTCTTATTAGCGTTTTGTACATGGTGCATTTGGTGCGTGGGTGAATCTTTTTCGACCGCAGTTTCTTCTGGAGCCCATAGTAGGTCCGACTTCCGCTGATGATGCGCCTCCGAATTTCACGGCTCACGTTGTTGTCAGCCGTCAGTACGGATCGGAGGTAGACGAATTCCTCCACCACCTCGAAAGTATCCCCGTCTATCGTAACATTACTACCCAGACGGATCCGGTCGTTTTCGGTTCCACCTACCAGCATGTACTTTGTTTTTGAGGCATTCACCACCAGTCCAACCTTTGCTGCTTCGCGTTTCAAGCGGGTGTACAGCTCTGCCACCGTTCCAAATGTTCTGGCAATAATGTCCATATCGTCCGCAAAGCACACAAATGGACCGGATTTTGTGAAAATCGTTCCCCGGCTGTTGAGCCCGGCTCATCGCATCACACCTTCCAGAGCGATGTTGAAGAGTAGGCATGAGAGTTCATCACCTTGTCGCAGTCCCCGGCGAGATTCGAATGAACTAGATAGTTCACCCGAAACCCTTGCACACCGTCCACCGTTGCTTTAATCAGTCTAGTCAGCTTCCCAGGAAAGCCGTTTTCGTTCATGATTCTCCATAGCTCTGCGTGGTCGATACTGTCGTATGCCGCTTTGAAGTCGATGAACAGGTGATGCGTTGGGACCTGGTATACACGGCGTTTCTGGAGGATTTGCCGTATGGTAAAGATCTGGTCCGTTGCCGACCGGCCGTCGATGAAGCCGGCTTGATAACTTCCCACAAACTCATTTGTTTTAGGTGACAGACGACGGAAGATGATCTGGGATAGCACTTTGTAGGCAGCATTCAAAAAAGTGATCGCCCTGAAGTTCTCACATTCCAAATGGTCGCCTTTTTTATGTGAATGGGGCAGATTACCCCTTCCTTCCACTCCTCCGGTAGCTGTTCGGTTTCCCAGATCCAGACTATCAACCGATGCAGACAGGTGGAAGATACCCCAAGAGGAGTGATCAAAACCTCTGAAGTGATATTATCACAATCAATTAGTGTCGCCCCTCGAGAAGAGAAAAAAAAACGTGTTATAGGCTGGTGCATACGGCCTCGTGGAGGGGAAGGCTCGAAGAGTGGAAGATTAGTTGAGTACCTAGGAAGTGAAGTTATCACGGACAGCCCTTCGTGACCGTGAACCGGGAGTGATAGACGCGGGAGACCGAGAGCGGTAGACGGCACGCTGTGAAAATATAACGGAGAAGAAATAGCCCGGAGAACAGCCATGTTGGTGAATGAGTGTCGGTGTGCATCAGTGCCCCAGCGAAGAGCGGCGGAAGGATTCCCCTTCCCATCGTAACACCCACTCGAATAGGGAAGTGAGGTGCCCATGAGATGAGTTGCTAAAGGTAAGTTGCATGCTCATTATTGGTTGGAAAACTCTAACTTACAAATGTCATGCTATAATGTTACAGAGTATTTAAATACTAGGTTCTCGGAAAGTTGCAGAGATTTTCTGAATGTTTTTTTGAAGCGGTTTAGGATGTTTCAGATGGTTTTAGGAAATCTCGGTGGGAAACAGAGTATTTCAGGGGTATTTAGGGAACCTCTAGGGGGGTTTTAAGGGTACCAGGAAAATTTTATGCAACCCTGGAGCTCGAAATCTTTTTTATCGTGTTTTTTTGTCCCGTGACGCAGTGATCACACGTCTACTTTATGAGTGGATGGACATGGATTCGATCATTCGACGTTTTTCTACCTTGGACATAGTAGAAAGTGAAAGCAGCACATAGACAACCATTTCGATGTAGAAGAATTAGAATAGAATACATTTAGACGATGTTGAAAGTGTAGCTGCCAGGGATGAAATTGCTCTCATCATGAAGCAACTCGCGAGTAAAAAACCAACAAAAGGCTTACTCACGGTTCCGAGAGTAAGCCGTGTGTGAGTTTATTCGCACCCGCTTGCTTCATGAGTATGAAGCAAAACAAAAACACTCATGAGTATTTATTCGCGAAGAACTTGTGGAGGTGCTGGAAATGCATTTTAGTGCGATTTCAATAGCAAAACAAGTACCCAGCAAACACACGATCGTATATAATGTTGCATAGGATGCGAAAGTAGAGGCGATATACGTATACTTTACAAGCGGGTAAATGGAAGCATGTACGCATATAGCCTCCACTTTTGCATCCTATGTAACATCATATGAGACTTTGTGTTGACTGGATAATTATCCATCAGAAAGTAATGTTTTTTTGCTTAATTGTTACTGAAAAGCAGAACAATCATTCGTAACAATGCACTTAAATTGAATTAAACTGAAAAATGTTCAGAGCGGCTTCGTGAATTGAATCAATCACGAGTGCGACCAGCTTCGTTAGCTCGCGAGTAAAGGAAGTGCGATTCAGGCTTCTGTTGTTCACGAGTAGGTTAACTTTGCGTTTGTGTCTGCTCAGCTGCAATCCTCACTATTTTCCATCGCTGGAGCTGCAGCTGTCAATTGTAATCGCTCACGTACTGCCCAAGTGGACAATTGAGCTGTAAATTAGGTTGGTCGGTCAAGAAAAAAACAACGAGAGAAACAGCATTAAATGACAAAATTTGCCTTTTTCTGATGCACTCAGCTCCGGCAAGTACTTACGATCAATATTTGCGATTAAATTGTGGAGCTCTTGCTGTGCCTTCTACACTGCCGTAATTCTGCAAAGTGACGTAAGCGCCATTCAAAATCTCGATATTTTTTGGTATATTATATATAACTAGCTGTACCCGGCAAACTTTGTCTTGCCTACTGCGTTTTTGACGTTTCAAGTTTCTAGCCAAGGCCAAATTCCCGGTCAAATAGGAATGCAAAATCAATTTTCTAAAACTCCCAATTTTTTCATGTTTTTCGTCTCATAAACCTTCCTTGGGTGAAAACCAACAGAACAAAACTAAGACGACCAAAATCGGACCTTCCGTTCGCAAGTTATGCGCGGTCCCACGTATGCCACTGCATTTTTATATGTATAGATATCTGGAGTAAAAATAACACTGTGGTGTGCCTACTGTATAAGACTGCAAGATCTAGTCGTAATCTATCATCTATGGAAAGAAACTTGGAGGATGAGCAAGAGTTTTATGCATAATAACCAAAACATGGGTCAAAACTATCAATGTCGCTTACGTCACTTTGCAGAATTACGGCAGTACAGGCAATCTTCCAGTTTATTGTTTGCTGTCCAATCCACGGTGTATGTCACCGTAAGAATGAATAATGTTGATATTATTAGGAATTTCCAATGAAAAAAACTAGTTATAGAGCAAGACATGGTTCAATTCCCAAAACAAACAAAAAACTGAAAATTTTGTTATATACAATCGATATTTATGACGTTTCCCTTCATCTCGTCTAGTACCTCTACCTGCACGGAGAAACTGAAAAACTCAAAATTAGGTACTTTTAAACTCAATTTTGAGTTCTTTTTCGTCTCCCTTTTCATACGCTCTTTCTAATGTTGTCAGAGAGTGAAGAGAGAAACAGCCCAACTTTTGCAGTTCAGTGCGTCAAGCCAAAACTGAGTTTCTAGCACAGTACTCAAATTTGAGTGAATACAACCTAGTCAAAATTTCGGTTGGGTGAAAAAAACCTAAAATTAGGTATTCCTTTCACATGGAAGCAAGCGGGAACAACCCAACAAAAACATCGATTCCATCAACTCAAAAGTGGCTTGACGCACGCAACCCCGAGGTTGAGTGGAAAGAACTCACTTTTGGGTAGTTTCGTCTCTCCGTGTGGGCCTTTTCTTTAACGTCTCAAATCAGCTAATTTTTCGGGTCTTTGACAGTTCTTCTTCATCTTCAAAACATATCCGTCTTAGCAGCTGTTGTTCAACCTTTGGGGTTTGAGGAGGTTAAACCCTCCCCATTATAGACGCTTCATATACTAGGCGCCCCTCCGTCTTTTGCTGAAAATGGTGGCCACTTCTGTGCCCTTGAGGTTACCTGCATAGCCTTGCTGTATCGAAGATCATGACACACTGTTTTAGGAGGACACCAAGGTAATGTGCTGACGCATTGCCACCTTCCCGGATGGCCTTACCCCTTCCTTTGCCTGGGTGAGGTGAACACTACGCCTGCTTCAAACTGCAGAGTACGTATCAAGAATTGATACCGGGTGCACAGCGATATGACCTTCCCGTAAGTAAAACCCTATCAGCTAGCACACAGGACCGACATGGGGTCTCCACATGCCCCGACCCTTTCCGGGACCTCTTTCCATCCACGGGATCGGATCTAACCCAGAAGACCAACGCGACGATCTCCGTGTAGCCACTTGTTCCATAGAAGGGCTGAATCCGATCGCAGAGTACCGGTATAAACTACGCCGCTGACTCTGGACTACGTCTTGATTAGCACCTACGCTAGCCAATTCTCGAGTCCACGTGCCACTACTTTTGTAGTTTCGAGAGATTTGGGGGATAGTGATAGCCGATAAAACGGAATTCCAGTTCTTACATAATCTCGTCTTTAAACATCCTCTGGAAAGTTTATGTCTCCACCACATGTGGCATGCACACGAACAAAACTTGTTCCGCCGTTTCTTCTAAACCTGCACAAACTGGACATTTGCAAGAACCCACATGACCGAAACGGTGTGTAGATACTATCTAAGGCAATCATGGTCCAAAAGGACATGTGTCAGGTGGACTGCTACTTCCTCCTGGCGGCTCTTGACCCAACTATCTACAATATCACCTGCTATTAATCAATCTTAAGCACTCCTTATATTCAATTCAATTTTCTCTTTGAACATCTCGAATTTTTCTGTCCCTATTATGAAGTTTACCAATATCATAAGATAACTCATTTCATTTAAAATAGGCATAAAAAGAGAACGAAGTGTGTCCATAAGTATCCACCCTTCATACTGCATCAAATAAATCGACTCATAAGTAACCGACCAGCAATTATCGTCTGTAACCGGAAACGAACAGCCAGCCAGTACAGTGCTGCTGGCTGTGTCCAGCCCCTAGCACCCGAACACAATACTCACCGGAAATGCACCGCAGCGCAGTCACTAGTGGTAACATCCCACATATTGCAACCCTCTGGGTCTGGCACCCACCGCGTGCTCGTTCAGTTCGGACCATCGACACCAAAAAGCAAAAGTGAATATGTGTCAACTTTGCGGTTACACAACCCCACCAGATGTTACCCGTTTTGTTATGCATTTTAAAACTTTCCGCCGTTTACTCGGTTCGCTCGTTGGAACGTAGGTAGGTAGGTAGGTGCTGCTGATGCTGTTGCTGCACCCTGCGCACGTAGATCCGCCTGGAACAGGACTTTTTCCCCCTCTCTCGCTCATTTGGGCAGTGAATGCAATCACTAATGACTGGGTGCTTCAACTAGACCCGAAAAAAAAGAAAAGCGAAGCGGAGGTGGTGGAAACTTTTCATTTGATTTTTTTTGTAGGTTGGTGATTCTGCGAACGGTTTTAACTGCTTTGCGGGAGTTGGGTCGGTTATTTTCGCACTCGGAAGATTACAACAAAAAAAAAGCGGTGAATGCACCCTTCTGGGCAGCTACGGCGGCGTGTGGGAAAAACCAGCTGAAGTCTCTAATTATCCGCCGGATTTAGCTGCAAAAAGAACGTTAATGGGGGTTGGTATGTAATTGAAAGTTTTCAGCAATTAAGAGCTTTACTGGATTAGGTTTTTGTGGTCGCCGTTTGTGCAGATGAACTGGATATTGACGACAGGATTTCCATCGTTTTGGATGAGAATGTGGGTTTGTCATTACACCTTTTAGATTGCGTTTCTGGCGTTTTCTTAGGATTTATGAAACTTTAAAGCTAAATAATCAAAATTTTAGTAAACTTGTAAAAGTTTTGCATAGCTTTTCGCATTCCAAGGGGGTTAATTCAGGAGGAACAAATATTATCAGGCTGACAGTCAGCACTTACAACAACATTTCACTGACTGATCAATTTCACCCGAAAGTAAAATTTTTGAATTTTTATTTCAAATGATATTTTTTGTGTAAACAGGATTTGCAGCATAATTTTCAACGTTGTTGACTGATGAAAACTATGGTCGTACTTTTTTTAAAGCATTGAATTTATCCGTGTCGATAAGCTTTCAAAAAATATTCGCCAAAAACTGCAAAAAGTGATCAATTTCACCCGAAATCTCGGTACCAAAAATCTGAAAAAAAAATCATAGTGACTCACAAAAAGATGCTCTTCCGTATAAAATATAAAAATCAATAAATTTTTCAAAATTTAAAACCCAATTTGAAACAAGATTTATTCATAATTTCTATAGGAATTCCACCGAGAGTTCAAAGAGAAGTTCCACTTGAAGGGTCTGTACGAATTCTGCCTTGAATTTCTGTAGGAGCTTCACCTAGAATTCCTCTATAGGAGCTCCACCTGGAATTCCTATAGAAGATCAACTGGAAATTTTCTCAGGATAGCCATAAGCATTGTTCTCTGTAATTCCCCCAAGATTATCCGAGAACTGCTCAAGTAGTGCCATCGACGGATTCTTCAGGAGTATCTCTGTGAATTCCTTCAGGAGCTCTTCTGTGAATTTTCTCAGAAGTTTTTTTTATATCTGTATTAACGAGATTTTTAGCCCATGGCTAGTTCATCTCGGGACCCACGATTTACTTCCCTTCCGAAGGAAGAACTCACATTTTGCGAGTTTATTGGAAGTGGGATTCGATCCCAGGTCCTCGGCGTGATAGTCAAGTGTTCTAACCATCACATTGTAGAGGCGAAAGTCGGCACGGCACTGGATTTCTTTTCTTGTTCTCTCGGAGAAAGAACATGCACTTTAATTTTCTTGAACTTTTATTCCTAACATCCTTATATACTTATATCACAATCACAATTCTTAGCTTCTAAACACCAGCACCCTACGATCAATCACACAGCGATACGGGTGACGACGAACGGCCGGCAAACGGGCCCCGCGGACAGTCCAAAACGCGCACCACAACAATACAACACCGCCCCGGCGTCAATCGCGGGTCTTTTAACTTGCCGTCGCAAGAACTCATTCTCCCGATCTGAAAAGAAATAAGAGAAAAGAGAAAAGCCAAAACGGGCGTCGTCCACTCTGGCTTCATTAGTTCGGCCGCGTGACTAAGACCTTGTTGGGGTTCAGTCAGCGCTGCCGGGCGACAAACAAAAAATAAAAGAAAAACATTTCTCCGGCATTGGAGCGAGAACGTTATATCACCAGGTCAACCAGCAACAAGCAGTAAGCATTCTCTCTGCTTGCATCGCTTGTTTCTTGGTTAACCGGCGTTGGTCTATAAACATGACCGTGAAATCCACATGTGATGTAATCCACTAATTGCGTGGAGCACCATGAGGAAATAAAGGGTCTTTCTTAGATCAATGGTGATCATTGATCTTTAGATTTATTCGATACAGGGAGGGAAATGCTTCCTTCGGTCGGCAGGACCGCTACAACATCAGGTCCGCTCCACATTCTCAGAAGTTCTTTTTTCAAGAGATCTAAACTTCTTTTAAAAGGTCCTCTGGGTCCTTTAGGAGTTCCTTTTGAAGTTCGTCCTGTCGGAAGTTTCTACGAAAATTTCTTCATACTGATGTTTGACCGTACCGTATATTTGATGGCATCACGAGAGTTTAAATGCGAACGATTAAAAAAAAAATCTAAATCGGTCGACTAGTTTCTAAGATATCGTGATCGCCGTAACGGTACTATTTGAAAACACCATTTCGAGATAATTGCGTTTAAAGTCTCACGCTTTGCGTTGTCCTTATGGAGGGTGCGCGCTACAATAGGCTGTAACTTTGATTCTAGTACTCCAATCTTTATAAAATTTGGAATGTGCTTAGTATACCTAGTATACTTTCAGATCATGCCAGAATAAAGTTAGAGATCCCTTGAGAAATGTATGGAAAAACAACCAGATTAGTCAACGCACCAAAGTCTGAATTTTCAACTCGAACGTGAAATCGAAGCTGCTATACGCCAGTGAAACTTGGTGTATATCAGTGGAGAACACTCAACGGCTGCAGGTCTTCATCAATAGATGTCTGCAGTATTTAATTCGTGCATGGTGGCCTGACAGTTGGATCTCCAACGTGGAGCTCCATTGTCGTTGTCATCAAATGCCGGTAGCGACAGACATTCGGGAGCGAAAGTGAAGGTGAGTCGGTCACACTCTACCCAGGGGCGGAAACGAAATCTGCAAGCATGCGTTAGATTGGAACCCAGCAGAGGCAGACTCAGAGGCTCATGGCCGCGTAGCCTTCAACAACGAAATCAAGCATGTCAACATATATCGTCCAGGATGGAGATCTTTCAATTCGGCCCTCTGCACCACCGCCCGTGAGCGCTCAGGACTGAATGTAAGTAGGTAGTAACTTTCTGGTGAGTTTGTCGGGAGTGGGATTCGATCCCAGGATCCCGGCCTGATGTGAAGCGTGGGTCCCAAGATGAACTAGCCTAGGGCTAAAAATCTTGTTAATACCTACCTTGATACCTTGTTGGCTACAAAGTAACTTTACTCCAACGCCGAGCGTATAGTAAAGCACCATCTTCGTCGGTCTTGGGCGATGTTCCTCCAGTTCCCGCGAACGTGTAGTGATCGTAAATCTTCTTCAACCGCGTGCAGCCAGCGAGTTCGTGGCCGCCCACGAAGTCGCCTACCTCTACCGGGTTCTCTGCTGAATATTGTTTTCGCTATTCTTTCTTCCGACATTCGCACTACGTGTCCAGCCCACTGAAGTCTGCCGTATTTGATACGTTTATTACGAATATTTCTTGATACAACTCGTGATTCATGCGTCTGCGTCACACTCCATTTTCTTGTTTCCCACCGAGAATTGTCCGCAGCACTTTGCACACAAAAACTCCAAAAGCTTTTCGGTCTACCTCCTTTAACTTGTTGACTATTTTCGACTGTTGAATTTTTACTCTCGGAGGATGGCTTACCAGTCTTGACAAAAATAAAAATACTGATATTTTATCTTGTCCGACGTTTCGGTCCGTTTGGGACCTTCTTCTGGGACTCGAATTTTACAGATTTTTCGTCCACACTGAACGAGTGTCGGACAAGATAAAATAGCAGTATTTTTATTTTTGTCAAGACTGGTAAGCCATCCTCCGAGAGTACCGTAAACCGGGGTCAAATTGATCTTCGGGTCGAAATAGATCACACGTTTTTCGGTTAGATTCAGCATATTTAAAAAAAAAATCCTTTCATTTATCGTGCAGTTGGGAACCGATACTACACGATATTTACTTAGAAACTATTTGAAGTATGCTTTATTTAACGGAAAATCGTCTGATCAATTTCGACCCGGAGATCAATTTGACCCCGGTTTACGGTACCTCTTTTAGCGTCAGCGCTTCGTGACCGTAGAGGCCAACTGGAAGAATCAGTGTCTTATACAGAGCGAATTTTGTTTGCGTTTGCAAGCTACGGGACCTAAGCTGGCTACGCAATCCGTAAAAGGCCCTACTCGCAGCTGCAATACGCCTTTTCACTTCACGGATAAACAAATTCTTCAACAACTTCAAACACTTCCCCATCAATCACTACCTCAGCACTAACACCACTAGGCCTGCTTCTGTCTCTACCCCACGGTGTGCCAAAAACCGTTATTAACAAATAAAAATGTCCACCCAATGGCACTCGGCATTCGAAAGATATACTATTCTAGTATCTGCTCTGAAAATTTGAAAATCTTTCATCGAGAGAAACTAAAGTTTTTGTGATTTGAAGATTTTTAGCCATTTCTATAGGGTTTTCTTATATGAGTAAATATGCACGCACGGTGTGCCTGATACCACTATTAACAAATAAAAATGTTCTCCAAACTTACACCCGACATTTGAAATATATACTATTCGAGTATCTCCTCCGAAAATTTGAAAATGTTTTATCGAGGGAAACCAAAGTTTTTACCGTTTGAAGATTTTCCTCTATTTTCATAGAATTATCGCAATATTGTCATTGAAACGATCGCAAATTACAGTGTTTGAAAATATAAGATATGATAAGGTATATTGAAAATGTTGTAACTTCATAGAATATTATTTCAATTTCGCATGTTAATCATTCCTCGCAATGAATATTTATTTTGTAAGTCATCTAAAACTTCGATTATATACCATATGTTTTGCTATACTGTTAAGAAACTCAGTAGATATTTCTAACATGTCTATAGATAAAGCGATAGTATGCATATCTCCAATGAAATTGGAATCCAAGCTTCAAATTGTTGTTACTGATGATCATTCAAATGTAAAATGTCTAAATTTACGGGTGACACGTTAGTAACATGACGTATAAAAGCTGGCTAGTAAAACGATTAGCATTTAGGTTTACTTTAAAAGCTTCAATATCTTAAACATTCAACCAACGATTTACAAAGCTTCCTAGGAATACCAAAACCTTGGGCTGTTAATTCACTTTAACTCTCGTTTCACAATGCAACGTTTTCAAATTCATCGACAAGATACCAACATATTTATAACGTGCTCAAACACACAAAAAAACCGGTGTCAAACTCTTAGAAAGTTTATGCAATCAACGCTCACAACGTGCCACATTTTTATTTGTATTCGAGTAGCACGTAGAACTATGAAATATTAATTAGATTGAACTGTTGTGGCTTTCTCAGTCTAAGAGCATTGAAACGGCTAGCTTATCCCTTGAAAAAGGTCCAATACACGGGACCGAAACGTCGGGCTATGCCAAACTAGCCGTTTCAATGCTCTTAGACTGAGAAAGCCACAACAGTTCAACATTTCCTCCCAGTCGTATACCTGCTCCAAATATTAATTAGATTCTCACAATACGGTTATTGACATTCCTCTCAAAGGAATGTTGCCAAATTTTCAGAGAAGTTGCTTGAATATTTATTGTATTGATTCCTTACCGATCGCTTGTAGTAGCCGGTAGTGTTTACCGCGTCTCCATCGCAGACAATCGTTTCCGTAGCCGGTGGAGTTTTTTTCTCCACAGAAGTGGTTTTTTATATCCCGCGTTTTCCCCCACCGAGGACGAAAGTGTTTGTCTTAGGCGAATCGCGATCGTCGTGAAGGAAGTCGACACATTTTTGTGTACGATTCCACCATCAATTATTAACCCACGCCACCGTTCGTGGGCCCGACAACATCGAAAGCGGCAGCGAGTACGGAGGGTGCGACGAACAACAGCAACAGACTCCCCTCTGTGTGTGCCCCCGAGTCGTCATCATCGAAAAGCTACCTACAGCCTGTGGATAAGTATTTTCGACATACGCTCTCGTTCTATTGTTACCGAACCGCCGCAGTCTATCACGTGATCAAGTGATAGTTGTCTGTCTGCTAGTCCATAGCAGTGGTTCTCAACTCACGACCTGTGGGTCAAAGTGAGAAGTTGTAAATAGTTTGTTTTTTTTTTTTTTGCTTATTTTTTTTTCGTCTCGTTTATTATTTTTATTATTATATTGACGCCCCATACAGTGTGCGTCAAAATAAAAGTTATTTTGGAAGTTGATTTGAGAAGTTGTAAATAGTTTTTTTTTTCTTTTTTTTTCTCGTCTTCCCTTTGCTTATTATTATTATCATTTAGTTGACGTGTCATATAGTGTGCGTCAATATAAAAATTAATTTGCAATAGACAATTGTCTTTTGCTTGTGGTAGATTCTACTACCAGATGGACGATCCGAATGGAGGCGGATCGCCTCCTAAAGATATTATTGCTCGGACGCGGTTTTACCAGCCATCTTCGCCTGGGCCTTGGGTTGTCTATTTCCGGCGCAAATGCAAACCTTTGAATGTGCTCTCAATCTCTCGAGAGCTGACGCGTAAGTATCCCGGGACTGTTATTCACCAAGTGAAACAGTCCAAGCTGCGTGTAACCGCACCTAGTTACAAAGCAGCAAATGAAATTGTCCAGCACGAGTTGTTCTCATGTGAATATGCCCTATACATAAATGCACGAGAAGTGGAGGTGGAGGGGAAGATCCTCGACGAAACGCTGACCTGCGACGCCATCAAGACCGGTGTAGGCCGGTTCAATAATATGTCGATCGCTGATGTGAGTATTCTTGATTGCAAACCTCTACAAAAGGCATCCATGGAAGGTGACAAGAAAGTTTACTCACCGTCAGGGGCTTTTCGAGTGACATTCCCAGGCTCCGTCCTCCCAGAATTTGTGGTAATTGATAATGCTTTTTACACAGTACGTCTTTTTAGGCCGAAGGTTTTTAATTGTACCAAATGCAAGCAGTTTGGTCACAGTGCTAGCTTTTGCGACAACAAGCCCCGTTGTGGCAAATGCAACCAAGCTCATCTCGACGAGTCTTGCTCACAGGAAGCTGAAAAATGTAGCTACTGTGGTAGAGAACTTCACGACTTGCAAAAATGCCCGGCCTATAAAAAGCGTATTCAAAATGAGAGTCGCTCCATAATCAAGCGCTCCAAGAAGACATACGCGGAAATGGTGAAATCATCGAATCCGCCCGCTAAAATGTCTGAGTCAGCTGTCCCAGTTGAAAATCCTTATCAGGAGTTGTCTTCCGATGATCAGGACGATGGCGAAACTGATGAGGGTGGATCTTTTTCGGAGGTACACGCATCCGGAAAAAGGAAGTCACCATCTTCTCCGGGATTGCGCCGAAAGGTTTTCTTAAAGTCTTCCCTCAAAAGTTTGACAATTACCAATGGAGGCGGAGGGAATTTAAAAACTCCGAAGAAGCAGGTCTCTGATGGCGCAGTTCCTTGCTGTAGCAAGGACCTAGAACCTCCGCCTCCAACTGTTAAGTATACTTCAAAAAGAAATTCTCGACAAGGTGGCAAGAAAAAAGCCACAAAAGCTCCTCGCATTTCAGCAAAACCTATCAAGCCCAAACGAGGACTGTTCACTTTTAGGGCCCTCGTGGATCGCTTATATGATGCCCTCGGACTTTCCGACTCCTTCAGAGGCATACTAGACATTTTTCTCCAAGCAGTAGAAGAGTATCTTCGGAATTTGACACAATCATGGCCCCTCCTTGCTTCGATCATATCTTTTGATGGATAATTCATCAACCGAGGTTCAAGATATGATCACTGTACTACAGTGGAACTGTCATAGTTTCAAACCTAAATTAGACCTGTTTAAATTTTTGATTCACAACTCTGATTGTGATATATTTGCACTTTGTGAAACATGGCTTTCTTCTGAAGACGAACTCAACTTCCACGATTTCAACATTATTCGCCAGGACCGAGATGATCATTACGGAGGAGTACTTTTGGGGATCAAAAAAAGTTACTCATTTTATAAAATTCCAATCTCAACTCATCCTGGCGTAGAAATCGTCGCTTGCCAAATAAACGTAAAGGGTAAAGATCTTTGCGTAGCTTCCGTTTACATTCCTCCAAGAATTTCTATTAACCGCCGTCATCTTTGGAATGCGGTTTCTACACTATCACATCCAGTTTTAATTCTGGGTGATATGAACGCACATGGTACAGGGTGGGGCGAACCATATGACGATAATAGAGCGGCAATTTTCTATGATTTGTGCGACGATTTCAATTTGAACATTTTAAATACAGGTGAAGTGACACGTATTGCATCTGACGGCAAAGAAAGTCGTCTCGACCTATCACTGGGATCAAGTTCACTATCATTCGATTGCTTGTGGAAGGTAATCGAGGATCCTCATGGTAGTGATCACTTGCCCATTATAACCACCATAAAGCATAATAGTGAAAGGTCAGACCAACCAATTCAGGTTCCTTTTGACCTCACAAGGAATATCGATTGGCAAAAATATGCAGAAGCGGTATCTTTTGGCATCGAATCATTCAACCCCCTCCCACCTTTGGATGAGTATCGATTCCTGTCTGAACTGATATACAAGAGTGCATTAGAATCACAAAAACGACGAGTTCCAAGTGCAACCTTCAAAAGAAGACCAGCCACACTAGGCTGGGATGATGATTGCACCCAGTTGTATCTTAAAAAATCTGATGCTTTCAAAACTTTTCGTAGGCATGGTACTTCAGATCTTTATCAAGAGTATGCTAAGCTCGAAAAACAGCTGAAGAACCTGCTGAAAGCGAAAAAGCGTAGTTATTGGCGACACTTCATTGAGGGCCTCTCTAGAGAAACTTCAATGACAACGCTTTGGAGAGTGGCTCGCAACATGCGAAACCACTGTTCTTCTAATGAGAGTGACGAATACTCCAACCGTTGGATATTCAGCTTCGCGAAAAAGGTCTGCCCAGACTCAGTCCCAGCACAACCGATTTCTTGGGATACATCCTCAAGAGACGGTTCTCTGGACAGACCCTTCACTATGCTGGAATTTTCGATGGCTCTTCTTTCATCAAATAACTCCGCTCCGGGACGCGATATGATCAAGTTCAATCTTCTTAAGAATCTCCCAGATATCGCGAAAAGACGATTACTAGACCTGTTCAACTCATTCATGGAGAACAACATCGTTCCGCCAGAATGGAGACAGGTCAAAGTAATAGCTATTCAAAAGCCTGGTAAACCAGCGTCTGATCATAATTCATACCGCCCAATTGCTATGTTATCATGTTTAAGGAAATTGTTAGAAAAAATGATCTTATCGCGACTCGACCATTGGGTCGAATCGAATAACTTGCTTTCAAATACACAGTTCGGGTTTCGCAAGGGCAAAGGAACAAACGATTGTCTAGCGTTGCTTTCAACAGATATTCAACTGGCCTATGCGGAAAAGGAGCAACTGGCTTCAGTTTTCTTGGATATTAAGGGCGCCTTTGATTCAGTTTCCATAGGAATATTGTCAGAAAAACTGCACAATAGTGGACTTCCAGGAATTATAAATAATTTCTTGTATAATTTGTTGTCAGAAAAACATATGAGCTTCAATCTCGGACAACTGACAACTTCCAGAATTAGCTACATGGGCCTTCCCCAAGGCTCATGTTTAAGTCCCTTGCTTTATAATTTTTACGTGAAAGACATTGATAGTTGCTTGGAAGGACAATGCACGCTAAGACAACTTGCAGATGATGCTGTGGTTTCTCTAAAAGGCCCACATGCAGAAATGTTGCAAAGACCATTGCAAAATTCTCTAAATAATCTGTCAATCTGGGCAAGAGATTTGGGGATCGAGTTTGCTCCGCAAAAAACTCAATTGGTTGTATTTTCTAGAAAGCGGAACCCAGCCCAACTGAAACTCAATCTTTTGGGAATTGAAATCGACCAATCTTTGACTTCGAAATACCTTGGGGTCTGGTTTGATTCAAAAGGCACTTGGGGTACCCAAATCAAGTATTTGGTGCAAAAATGTCAACAAAGGATCAATTTTCTACGCACAATTACCGGAACATGGTGGGGTGCTCACCCGGAAGACCTCATAAAACTTTACAAAACGACTATTCTCTCTGTTATTGAGTATGGCTCTTTCTGCTTCCACTCAGCAGCAAACTGCCACCTAATAAAGCTGGAACGAATTCAATATCGTTGTTTGCGTATTGCCCTTGGCTGCATGCACTCAACGCATAATGCGAGCCTAGAGGTCCTGGCAGGGGTGAAACCCCTCCAGAACCGCTTCTGGGAACTCTCGCTAAGGTTACTTATCAAGTGTGGAGTGAGCAACACACGCGTTATTGAAAACTTCGAAGAAATGCTCAGTTTGAACACTCAGTCAAAATTCATGAGAATCTATCTGTTCTACATGTCGTCTGACATAAGCCTACCAAGTTATAACCCTCCTCGTGTACACTTCACCAATGACAGTTCCTCTGTTAAATACGATCTGTCCATGAAACAAGCTATTCAGGGAATACCAGATCAACTTCGGTGTATATCCATTCCTCGCATTTTTAACGAAAAGTACCAAAATGTCAATTCCTGCAAGAGATTCTTTACTGATGGGTCTCGAATAAATGGATCCACTGGCTTCGGTGTCTTCAATGAAAACTCCACCGCCTTCCGGAAACTTCAAGAACCTTGTTCTGTTTATGTTGCTGAGCTGGCAGCAATTGACTTCGCTTTGGGGATGATTTCCAATATGCCCGCAGACCATTTCTTCATCTTCTCGGATAGCCTTAGTTCTATTGAGGCACTCCGGTCGATGAAACCTGTAAAGCATGCATCTTACTTTCTTACAAAAATAAGAGAGCAGATGTATGCACTGGTCGAAAGATCATACAAGATTACCTTTGTATGGGTCCCCTCACATTGCTCAATTTATGGCAATGAGAAGGCGGATTCTCTCGCAAAGGTGGGCGCTCAGGAAGGCGAGATCTATGATAGAAGAATTTCACATGATGAATTTTTCTATTTGGTTCGTCAAAGTTCTCTTCAAAGTTGGCAACATGATTGGCGAGATGGCCAACTGGGACGGTGGTTACATTCTATTATTCCTAATGTTTCTTTGCGAGCGTGGCATTACGGTTTGGATGTAGGTCGAGACTTCATACGCGTGATGTCAAGACTTATGTCCAACCATTACTCGCTAGGCGTACATTTGCATAGAATAAATCTTGCGCTCGACAATCTTTGTACTAAGTGCGGTTCCGGTTATGATGACATCGACCACGTAGTTTGGCAATGCCCGGATAATGACGCCTCCAGAGCGCTACTATTGGATACCCTTGAGGCCCGAGGTAGACAACCCTTTGTTCCAGTAAGAGATGTGTTGGGAACCCGCGATCTAATCTATATGCGGTCCATTTATGAGTTTCTTCGCATGTGTTGCATAAAGGTTTAATCTCCCTGTGTTTTTTTTTCGCTTCAGTTTTTTTTTCTCTGTGTTTTGTCCTTTTGTGTTATGTTCCTGGCCATCCGGCAGATGAGAATCCGTGACAAGCCCATGCCAACACCAGAGGCGACGCCAAAAGCCATTATACCTCCCGGATGTGCTACTGTAAACCCTGAAACCTTATCCTGACCATGCCTTTCCTTAAAAATTATGTGACCCGCTAACCTCGAGCAGCCACGAGTACCCTGGCCTCCTCCCAGTACTAACCTTGACATAAGAAAGCAATAACGTTGTATGTAATAGAATACAAAAAATGAATCTCGGCTCCGTAAAGCGTTACACGCGATTGAGCCATAAATAAACGAACTAGTTAAAAAAAAAAAAAATATTTATTGTACTTTTGGAATTTGTGAAACTCATGACACCGTTCAACACTAGTTCGCGTTATGGGATGAGAAAAAAATAATAATAGGGGTTTGGGACCATAGGAACTCTAATGCGTATATCAATTGAACACCCCAAGTTCTGCATTCCAACTTCGGTCTTGAACAGTGAAGTCCCGTTTCAATATTTTTTTTCGAAAATTCTCTCACTATGACACTTTAAGGGTTCCAAAACCCTGTTTTTTTTTCTCATCTCATAATACGAAGTTTTGTTTAAATTTTGTTGAGCAATGTTATTATTTGTTTATGATATGAAGAACACCTTATGACAATATTCCCAAATACACTCAAACCTCCATTTAAGTAGGATCCATTTGGGTAAAATCTATTTAGGTCCCTCCATTTAGGTAACGTTACCTAAATAGAATTTGGTTGTGTTCAGAACAGTTGGAGTACTTAAGATTGATGACGTCATACCCGACATTAACCTATCATTCACCTGTTTTTATTTTAGCCACCAAACCCAACATAGATCCAACAGTTGTTCGATGTTGGTCCAACAGTGGCCCTACATACGATAAAAATTGACCCGACTTTGACCCGACATTCAACAATTTTTCAGTCTGGCGGAATTTTGCTGGTTTTTTTGTGTTCCGTGCCCAGCTAGTCATTTGCATGACAATTCTCACCTTAGACCCTCCAAAACCCCCGAAACGCCCCTGAAGCCCCTCCTCCCCCAGAAACTCCCTTGAAAGTTCTCTGAAACTACGCATGGCCATCTTTAAATCTCCTATTCGAGTCACTCTCCCTAGTTAAACTTCTTTGCAGCCTTGTACTCCATTTAGGTAATAAGCTGAATCTATTTAGGTAATGAATCCATTTAGGTAAAAATTCTATTTAGGCAGTCCCGACTCATTACCTAAATGGAGGTTTTGGTGTACAGTGTCGGACAAAAGTCGGACGAAACAATAAGACCACCAAACATTTTTCATACAAAATGGCCAAGTTTGACGATGTGATACTCGGTTTCTAGTGAACAAATTTGGCTGAAATTTTGACAGTCGTTATGGAGTTACGTGAGTTTTGATTTGTATTCAATTGATTGCGTTCTGTTCACTACATCAAAAGTTACAGATATTCAAAACGACAAAATAATAGGACCACTTTCAGATTGCCATAACCAAAGGATATATCAGAGTATCTGATGATTGATGATTGATATACTACATAGTACTAAAACTAAGGATGCCATTTAAACTTGGGGACATTTTTATTGAATCGCCCACAAAGAACCATGAAAGATTTTCAAATTTTCAGAGCAGATACTAGAATAGTATATCTTTCGAATGCCGGGTGCCATTTGGGAAGACATTTTTATTTGTTAATAACGGTTTTTGGCACACCGTGTACCCGCTATCATGTACTTCGTCTTGGTAGAGTTAATCGTCAAGCCTATCCTCGCTGTCTCTCTCTTCATAGGAGCATA
Organism: Aedes albopictus; assembly: GCF_035046485.1. Lineage (NCBI taxonomy): Eukaryota > Metazoa > Arthropoda > Insecta > Diptera > Culicidae > Aedes > Aedes albopictus. The sequence goes on from NC_085138.1 coordinate 334,337,619, forward strand.
AGCTTCCTCCACTGCCCTACGATCGATGCCGATGAGATCAATATCGTCCGCAAAACCGAGGAGCATTTGCGACCGAGTGATGATCGAGTCATTCCTCTGCACGCCTGACCTCCTAATCGCTCCTCCGAGTGCAATGTTGAACAATAAATTTGAAAGAGCAACCTTCTGCTCCAATCCATCCAAGGTCACAAACGACGCGTCGTTGATACTTCGTCCGCGATCCGAATACTTGATTTTGATCCATCCAGCGTTACGCGTATCAGCCTAAATAGTTTCACCGGAAAACCATGTTCTGACATTATCTGCCAAAGCTCATTTCTTATCACTGAATCGTACGCTGCTTTATAAGCAATGAACAGATGGTGAATCTGCAAGTTATATTCCCGAAATTTATCTAGGATCATCCGCAGGATAAACATTTGATCCGCCGTTCATCGGCCTTCACGAGAACCAGCCTGGTATTCGCCGAAGAGGGACTCCTCAAGAGGTCGCAGTCTGTTGATCAGGACTTGCAACAGTATCTAATACGCCGAATTGAAAAGGGTAATCCCTCTGTAATTGGCACACTCCAGCAGAGCGTTAATGATTAATCATAAATTTAATCATGATTAATGATTAATGATTAAGATTAATCAAAATCATTAATCATAATCACAAAAAAATCTCATTTAATCATTAATCATTAATCTTAATCACACTGTTTTTGCAATCTAATCATTAATCAGTAATCATAATCATAAGAAAAAATATTAATCAATCATTAATCATTCATCACCAAAAATGATTCATTATATAAAATATAAGATTCAATTTAAATTGGTTCAAATGCTGTTCTAAATAATATAATTTATGATTCTTTTTTCAAAAATCTTCCGGACAGAGCTACCTTTTACCCTTGAAACTTCAAAAACATGTTAAACAATAAATATATTTTAATCATTTTCAGTTTTTTGTGATTGATTATTCATGATTAATCATGATTTTTAATCAATGAGCCATTTTTAATCATTAGTCATAATCAATAATCACAGATAAAACCAATTTTAATCATTAATCATAATCTTTAATCATCCTAAAAATAAAATTAATCATTAATCATAATCAATAATCACCAAAATTGGAATTTTAATCATCAATGATTAATCATGATTAAAAATTTTGTTAATCATGAACGCTCTGCACTCCAGTCTGTGCCCTTTCTTGTAGATTGAGCATATGAGGCCATCCAACCAACTGGTGGGCAACTCTCCATCCTCCCAAATCTTTATAATAATCTGGTGGATTGATTGATGTAGCTGCTCGCTTCCGTGCTTAAGAAGTTCGACCGGAATCTCGTCCTTCCCAGCAGCCTTGCTGTTTTTCAGCTTAGGCAAAATCTTGGTTGTTTTGGAGGTCTCAGGGACCTTTCAGGCGGTCCCAGAGGAGATTTCAATATGGTACCATCAGGTGCTTTTCAGAGGCACTCCAGGGGGTTTCTGTCGGAACGCCCTTAAGGGTTTCTGAAACGCCTCTGAAACCCCTTGGAAAATCCTTCTATTAGGCTCTCTGGGAACTTCCTGGAAGTACCCTGGGCCCCTGGGCATCAATTCAAACGGCCAGGAGCAACATAACTTAAAGGCAATAAAGCGGTTGTCCTCAAGGAGCAATCCTCTCACAACTGCTGTGGTACTAAGTTATAGATGATTTTCTAAGACGTTTGCATAAAAAATAGAAGTTATGGGCTTTATGACGATGAAGCAGCAAAGATCGCACTGGCGATGTATGCGTTAAAAACAAAGTACGTGCTGGTAGGCGGAGCAGAGTATGAAAAGATTCGTTCAGGAAGTAATGTCACAACAGACGGGGATACCTTCGAGGCAGTAGAGGAACCCGTTTACCATGGATCCTCACTGACGCCGAACAGCAATGTGAGTCGAGGAATACAAAGATACATCATCATGCATTGCAGTGGAAGTCGTAGCTACTCTGGACTGCCGAAAAAACTGCGGTCAAAAGAGATTCACTCTTGTACCATTGAACCATGCACAAAAATGCTTTAGGTCCTCACGGACATCAGAAATGGAACCTTCAGATTCTTGGAGTTTTCAAGCGATGAACTTTAGCGTTATTTTCAAAAAAAAAAAAAAAAGGTGTGGGTTTGGAAAGCATGAACCGTGAATTCACTGTGCTCTACGTCTACGCCGAACCCAGCATCCAGAAGGTGTCCAATGCCGGAAGGATCCGGTGGGTAGAGTGGAATCATTAAGGGAAGTTACGAATGGATTATTTAGGTTTGTGGTCAACAACAAAATTCAACAAACTTTATGCCTCTTTGTTCCAAACAGTAGTAAGGTCAAACTAGATGTTTCAATTCCCATATCTATATCCAATTTCTATATACACTTTCATCAGTAACAAACATTGAAGATGCCAGAGCAATTAATACAAAAACTGTGCCTGGCACCACTCACATGAAAAACAGTACGCATTCAAGTTATTCATTATCGTCAAATTATGTTGGCGTAAAAAGAATATGAAAACATAATTACTAACTTTTCTGCATGCAGAGAGCCTCATCCTGGCAGATGAGGCTCTCACTTTTAAATTTCCTCATTCTTCTCAGTATAATTTGTGGGTCTGCTAGGTTATTCTTGGTCTCCACCAAAAAAAAACATACCCTACCGAAAATCGAAAGCAAATTGCACCAGAAAAAAACACCCAAAATTGCAACCAACCTGCAGCACAGAGGCTGCGTCTGGACGCGCGTCCTCCATACCCGCAAATTTAGCGGCTCAAAATCGATCGTATCGAAAGGGACAATAATTTTACGCTACACGGTCCTCTGCGCGTGAACCATTTGCGGGATGCCTCACTTTCATCAATGCATCCCGGTCAAACGCGAACCCCGACGCGACCGCGACGTTGACGTTGAGACGTGCACCAAGAGCCCCGAAAAACGTGCATCAATTGATCAATTATCCGCGAATTACCTACCCCACCGTCGCGTCGCCGTGTGTGTAGAGTTCACCACCAGCAACCACCACGTGTGTGAGCGCGCTTTTCGCGAGCAAACGTCGCCACCACCGAGCCCTTTCGGTGTCGAACGAACCTGTTTTGGGACCTCGGCCCGAATGATGGGACCACCGTACAAAAAATGTGGTTTCGCTTTTATAATAAATTGTTCATTCCCTCGATTGGTTTTGGCACAGCGTACAGGAAGGACAAAGTACTTGCACTCCCGGCCCGGTTTCACTTGCTGGAAAATAAGCGTGCCTAATAATGGTGTTGTCTAACCGGTTGGTTGTGTATGCATACTGTACGTGCAATGCATCCTTGCGGGTAGATTGCAGGGACAACAACCACAACGCCTGATGATTACCGAGGAACGTATCGATTCGGTCATTTTTGGCGGGCAGTTAATGCGTTGTTGGCGTTAGATGCTTCGTAAGTTTAATGAGTAGGTTTGCGCAGTTTGTTTGGATTTTTGGAAATTGCTTATAATTGCGCCGGTCGTGCAGTGCTGCGAGGAAATATTGGAAAAAATGCTGATTCGCTGGAAATAATAAGGAAAACCATGCAGGTTTTTAAGCGAGAATTTTATGCAAATTCTGATTGCATTCCTTCCATAACTATTCCACTTGGTTCATATAGTATAACACAGCATTTTAATTTCGCGAGTATTTCTTTGGAATTCATCATGCCAACCGCTCGCTAGATCACGCCCAACCTGGTCATCCGATCTTGCTCTATGATTCACGCATGTATGTGCCAATCGAATCCGTAGCAAACACTAACCTTGCATGGCGGTTCTTCAGAATACTCCCAACATACTTTACCCAGTGCTGTCATGATAAACTCAAAGAGGGTTATTAAAAGTTCCCAAATTTAAGTGCCCTTAAGTTTGTACGCCTCCATGAAAATGATTTCAACATTATTTGAATGGAGCAATTTCTGAAAGAACTTCAGTATGCATTTCTGGAAGACCTTTTATATGAATCTCAAATGGAATCTCTGAACCAAAAAATCAATGAAAAAATATATTAAAATGCTAGAGCTGTTCTTGGAATACTGAAGAAGTATTTGAAGATATGTCCATGAATAAATTTCTGAAGGATTTTCTTAATCAATTTAGTACACAAGAGAAATACTTGAAAGAATTTTCAAAAAACAGTCTTTGGAAAAATCTTTGAAAGAATCACTAAAATATCGGATTTTGAGGAATCGCAATTTCTGAAGAAGAAAGGTTTTTAGGAAACAAAAATCTTGAAGAATCTCTTGAAATACTTCGAAAGGAACTGCTTAAGCAATTTCTGAATTTTGGAATATTTTTTGAAAGAAATTCTTGATTCATTTCTGTAGGAATCCGTGATAGATTATCTTATCCCTAGATGAGCTTGAGGACTTATTCTCCTTCATGAAAATTTTTCTAATGAAATTCATGGAAAAATTTATGACACAATATCTAAAGAATTTTCTAAAGTAATTTCTGAAGGAATTCATGAAAGATTTCTCGAAACAATCCTAGGAGGTATTCCGAAGAATGCAGGAAGTAATTCTTAAAAATGTTCTTGGGCGGTTTTCTAGAGGAATCCTTGGAAAAACTTCTGAAGGAAACTCCAGATGAATTTCTGAAGAGATCTGGGAAAATTCATACATTTGGAAAATCCGTGGAGAAATTTTCAAAATAATCCGCGAAACAGTGGTGTCATCGTGGTTATGCCAAGTTACTCACTGAGCAGAGTTGCGCAATATCAGTCTTGTCAGGTGACTACTGATATTGCACCATCGTCACTATCACTCCAGGCCCTTGTATATCAAAACGACAATGACAGGCAACGACTTGATATTGACCAGCACTCTAGATCACAATCATTACAACTGAGGTGATATTTTAGTGGTGTTCGCCAAAGCTCAATCTTTTTTATGATCAGCATGCTAAACTTATGCCATCGCTCCCGTTCCTTATTGAGTAAGGAAAAAAGAAACTTTATAATTTTTGAAGGGTGGAAGAGTCTCTTATAGTACCTATTGTATAGTAGTATTGTGTTAGGTAATCTGATTTTTTGACGGAATTAGTTACGGCATCATAAATATAAGTAAAGTTATCTATGACGTTTTTCAAAATATTGCGCTTCCCGAATTTGGAAGAACAATCACCTTTTTCGTACTAGGGAATTCTTATTCCGCCCTCCTAAATATAACAAATTAGCCTATATCAGTTTATTAATATATCGTTATCCTCCAAATATAGAGTGGATAGTATCTAGACCAACATTTGAAAAGGGCGTAACAGCCATTTCGAATTTCTGCTTCTCCCGTCCCTCCTAGGCTTACCCCCCATTATTCATAAAATCTTTTACCAGTAACAGATAGATCTGACTCCCCTCTATCTGTTAACGGGAAAAGTTTTCATAAAAATATTGAAATACGCCCAGGAGGGACGGAACAAGTGAGAATTTGCAATGGTTGTTCCGCCCTTTTCAAATGTTACTCTAGGTATAATTTTTCAGTCTCCAGACGTAAAGGAAACTTTTTTGTCCAAATACGGTTTGCTACCATCTACGATTTTGTAGCTTGTTATACATACAGGGGGTGGCCAAAATGTTTGGGATAGGCAACTTTTTTTTCTCCCACAAAAAAGTTCAACATACTTTAACTTTCATAGAGTGCATAAAAAATTATCAAATTTTGACTGTTTGTCAACCTATTATATGTGCATCATTGGTACAAATTTGGACTCGATTGGTCAATCTTTCGTGAAGCTAGAACTGTTCTCGTAAAACACTATTTTTCAGACAGCTTATTTTTGAACCATCATATCTCCGAAACCAGTGAACCGAATTGAATGAAATTTTGAACGTTTATCAACAATATATCAATGCTTCACAAGTATTTAAAACATAGGTACTTTTTGAACGTTTAAAAAAATTATCATGGACGGACACTTTTTATATCTTTCTCGTAAAAATGTATTTTTTTACATCAAAGTCACTTAATTTTAGTTTTGATATCCAAAGATTTTCTTCTTTTGATCTCAAGTCATATCTTATTAGATATATTAGAGCCTATTTGGGTTGAAGGAAGAACACATTTAGTAATTTTTGTGTGATATTGTGAATTTGACTTATTTTCCTCTATATGGGTGAAAATTTCAAACCAATATAACTTTATTCGCCGCAGAAAATATTACATTTAATAATGTCGCAGCAAGTATCAATATATTGTTGATAAACGTTCAAAATTTCATTCAATTCGGTTCACTGGTTTCGGAGATATGACAGTTCAAAAATTGGTAGTCGAAAATATAGTGTTTTACGAGAACAGTTCTAGCTTCGCGAAAGATTGACCAATCGAGGCCAAATTTGTACCAATGATGCACATGTAATAGGTTGACAAACAGTCAAAATTTGATAAATTTTATGCACTCTATGAAAAGTTACAGCATGTTGAAGTTTTTTTGTGACAGAAAAAAAGTTGCCTATCCCAAACATTTTTACCACCCCCTGTATTTATATGAAGTAAATAATCTTTGTGAGTTTTATCTTTTTTGCGCTCACACGAGCATTAACAAAACTCTTTGATATGGTGATTTCTTACATGGATTTCTTATGAAATCTGTCCAAATATACAACAAATATTTTAGAGATTCTTTCATAAATTCTTTCCGGGATTGCTTCAGAAATTCATTCACGAGTTATAAAAAGATTATATAAGAAAAATTGAATGGATTGCTTGAGAAATTGTTCCATGGATTTCTTTGGAAATCCTTAAATAACTCCTTCAAACATTCATTGCAAGGGTGCGACCATTCATTTGCAAAGATTTACATTCACTTGCTATTATCTCAGTTCAGAAGCGTGCTATCGAAAAACAATGTATGGATGAATGAAACCTTGTAGTTTTATCTGAAAGTTTGCCGAATAACATTGGGGTCGCAAACGTATACCAAAGCCGTGAGCGAGCTGTGAAGGCAACTCTCCAAGCGGTGAATGTAAATTACATTCACGCTGTGGAGAGTAGCCTTTACAGCTCGCTCACGACTTTGGTATACATGTGCGACCCCAATGTTATTCGGCAAACTTTCAGATAAAACTACAAGGTTTCATTCATCCATACATTGTTTTTCGATAGCACGCTTCTGAACTGAGATAATAGCAAGTGAATGTAAATCTTTGCAAATGAATGGTCGCATCCCTGATTCATTGAGATATTCCTCTAGAAATTATCGAAGGATTTAATTTTACACCATTCATGGATATTTTCAGAAAGTCATCCAAAAATCCTTCAGGCTCTTCTTCGAAATTCCTCCACCGATTCTTCCACAAAATCTTCAAGAGGAATTTTAAGAAATTAAGCAATTACAATTAACCCACCTCGGGCAGAAAATCTCATGATTTCTTTGAGAAATCTTTCAGGAATTGATCAACCTACTTTTATGGTGCTCTGCGCATAAAAAAATACAGGCGCCATCGTATGGTCCACTGCACGAATTTATGGTGGTCGGCTTACTCTCACGGGAAATTTGATGTTTGAGCGGTGCCGAAGAGTGTAAGAGTAAGCAGGCCAGTATAAATTCGTGCAGTAATCTATACGGCCTTTAACATGTTGACAGCAGAGGAGTTATTCAAAGACACAACGACACGGTGGCGCTATCTGTTCAATTTATAGCAGCCGTTTTATTTATTTTTTTTTTGTCTGTATTAACGAGATTTTTAACCCTAGGCTAGTTCATCTCGAGACCCACGCTTTACTTCCCTTCCGAAGGAACAACCCACATTTTGTGAGTATGTCGGGAGTGGGATTCGATCCCAGGTCCTTGGCGTGACAGTCTTGTGTTCTAACCACCACACCAGGTCCGCTCCACAGCCGTTTTATTAATTGTAATGATCCATCATTCTATTGATTCCGTTAGAAAACTCATAGAATTTTCTCCAAAGTTTTCTAATCCTTGGATTACTTCTTATATTGCTCCATAGACTTCTTCAGAAATTCCTCCAGGAATTTCTTTCACAGAGTCTAAAATTTATTTCAAAACTTTGGAAGGAGCCTCAGAAATGTATCCAAAAATTACTGTAGAGTTGCTATCATGGGTTTCCTTAACCTTCCTATTGCATTACGTTGGGAAAAGCTCGCTGGCGTAGTGTACGTTTTGGGCCAAAATTGACCCTAATGTCGAAGAAGGGTTAAAAATTCCTCAATATTTTTTTGCAGGAATTCGTACGAGATTTCTCCAGGAAATCACCCATGGATTCATGGGAAATGAATTCAGCGATTCTTTAAGAAAATCAAAAATTCTTCCAGAATTTTTTCCGAGCATAACTTTAGAAACTCTTCCGCAGACGCCTTCAGAAATTCTTACAAATCACAAAATCTTCAGAAAATTCTTTAGAAATTCTCGTGGAGATTCCTTCAAAAATTACAAATAATATTACTCCATAAATTTGTCCAAGGATTCCAAGGTTTCTTCGAAAATTAATCCATGGATTCCTTCTAAAATTATTCGTGGAATTCGGTCTTAAAATCAACCAAGGTTTCTTTCAGAATTTCGTCCAGGTTATGAATTTCTTCAGCGCTTTCTTCAGATATTCCCACATCAGATTTTTTTTTCAAGATTTCATTTAGGTAGATTTCCTTCTGAAACTTATAGTAGAGTAAAGTGGGGCAAAAGTTCGAGTGGGGCGAGAGTTTCTTTTGAAGTTTTTGAGCTAAATTCAAATTATATCTTTCGGGTGTCAAGGTTGTTCGAAGCCTTTTTGAAAAAGAGTCTTTCACTCCAAAAATTATGAAAACTGGTCAATATTTCGAAAAGTTATGACAAAATGTTGGTTTTTGATCAAAAAATTGTAATATGCGATGGTTTTTCCAACGCATGGAATGGAATTGTAATGAAATCGAATTCGATATTTTATTTTGGGGCGTAACTAGGTATATTTTGAAGATGCTTTAGCATGTATAACTTTTGGCAAAAACGATTTGGAAATCATATTTTACACATAGTGGGGCAAAAGTTCGAATTGTGGGGCAAGAGTTCGAATCATGCGGCAACTTCATCAAAAACCCTAAAATTCTGCAAAATGTACATATTATCTCTAAAAATTATGGAATCAGTGAGAAAATTCGATCAAAGTTGAAAATAAATGTTGTTTTAGCTGCATTTGGCGGAAAACTACTAATTTTTGGTGAAGTAAATTTAACCCTGATTTGGGTAAAATCCAGATCGAACTTTAAAGTGTATTCCAGTTCCAACATCAAATATTAATTGGCTTTAGGTATTCCAATTACCAAAGTGTTGAAAGAGTGTGCTACGGTTAGCGAAATACCACAAACACTAGATTCGAACTTTTGCCCCAGTGGTGGGGCAAGAGTTCGAATTAGACACACACATACAAAAAGTGTTGTAACTCAAAATTGAAAATACATTTGGCGTAACTTTGTTCAGCAAAATTTTAGCTCATGGATGGTAGAATCCCCACACGGTATTCATTTATTTATATCTGCTTCGAATTCTTGATAAAAATTGAATTTTCAACTAGGGTCGAACTTTTGCCCCACCTTACTCTAATAACTCCCAACATTTTTAAAAGGATTCATTTAAAAAAATCATCGGAAATATCTCCAGGGATTGCTTCAGAATTTTCTACGGAATTCCTATTGGAACTTTTTCAAAGATTCTTTCATAAATTCTTCTAGTGGTTTCTTTAGAAAATTGTCCAGGTATTTTAAGAAATTCGTTCAGGTATTTCTTCATGAAGACCAACAGAGATTTGTTCGGGAATTGCTATTAGATTCCATTGCAAATTCCCTTATTAAAGTATCCAGGATTTTCTTCAGGAATCTATTCAGAAACTTCTGCAGGAGTTCATTTTAAGATTCCTTAAAAATTTCACCAGATATTCCAACCTTATCCTTGTATCCTTAGAAGAAATTTTGGATAAATTCCTGTGGTAAGAATTTATCCAAAATTTCTTCTAAGGATAACTTAAATAACTTTTGCTCGGAATCTTTAATTTATTCATAAATATTTTCTAGAAATTTCTAAGAAAATTCTTTCAGAAATATCTTTTTTAATCTTTGTAGACGCTTATATATGCGTTTCGCCAGGTATTTCAACAGATGTTTTCAAGAATTCATTCACTGATTTCGCCAGAAATACTTTTATAAAATCCTCGCAAAATTCTTTTATTCTATCTCCTGGAATTTTCGTATAAATTTCTCAATACTTTTTTTCAAGGAACTACACCAAAGTTTTCCCGGAAGGTTTCTCCAAGTATTTCTCTACCAAAGATTTTTCAAGTAATTCCTTCAGGAAAAAAGGAAAGATTTCCTCGAGAAAATATTTTTATTTCTAGAAACTTCCTTAAATATCAAGCATTTCTTCGAAAAATTTTGGTAAAAGATTTCTCAACAGTTCTTCCATGGAGTTTATCAGGATTTAATTTTCACAAACCCCTACAAGGATTGCTTTTGAAATTCTTCCAAGGGTTTTTTCAAGAATTCTTCGAAGAAAATTTCGTTTATTTCAGCAGAAAATCCTACAAGGAGTTTTTCTTAGAAATTGCTGCTCCATCAGCAGAAACATCTCCTAGAATATCTTTTGATTAGATGTTCCTCCTGCATTTTTTTTTCCAGAAGTTCTTAACGAAATTGCACAAACATTACTGAAAGATTGTGTAAGGAATACCGCTGAAGGATTTTTTTGAACTTCCGGAGATACCTTTGAAACTCCCATAAAAAAAATTGTTTTTTTTAGGGATTCCAAAAAAACTGAAACAATTCATAGGGTCTGAAGCAACTCTTAGAAGAAGAACTCATGGGATAATACCCAGAAGAATGCAAGGGTACCTTAAGATAGGGACTTAAATCATAGAAAAAAGCCATGATGAACGTCTCAAGAGACTCTGCAAGTAATTACCAGGAAAAAATGCTTGAGAAATTTCTGGAGGAATTCCTGGAAAAATCCATAGAGGAATTTCTGAAGGAATCTTTTAAAACATGCCTGCAGAAATTGCAAACAAAGGTACTGGTGGGAACATTGAAGAAATCCTGTAATCATTCTGGAACAACTTCTGTAGAGAGAAGCTTTGGAAAAAAAATCTTTAAATATTCCAAAAGAAAATTCTGCATAAATACAGATCAAAGCCTGGAGTAACCTGAAAGATCTATTGGAGAAACATATGGAGAAACTCTTTTAAAATTTATAAATAGAAAGAAACTTGAAAAAAAAAACTGGAAAAACTTCCAGAAGAATCTTTTGAGATTTTTTTAGAGGAGTTTCCAAAATAAATGCCCATGGAAATCCATGAAATTGAGCAATATCTGAAGGATCTGTGGGAATTCAAGAAATAATTACTGATTTTTTTTTTTTTGATAAATTTCTGAATTCATATAAAAACCAAGAATCTCAGAAACTGTGAAAAAAAAACTCCCCTGTTATTGCATCTTTTCTTAAAGAATATTCAAAGGAACTTGTGGTGAAGTCCGTGGAGGTAATACAGGATTTTTTTTTCTAGAAATTTTAGGAAGCATTTTTGCTTAACTCATAAAATGAATGCCAGCAGTAATATTCCTTCCACGATAACGGAAAAAAATCGTTGTATAATAATAATGCATGGAGAAGTTTTCCCACAATAATTCTAAATTGGGCGCAGTAGTGAAACCATTTCCTTGGGGGTGTACCAGTATAAGGGGCACTGAAATTTGAAAACCTTGAGTAACCAGAGTTTATTTTAGCATGAAGACTTTCTTTCTTTTCTTGCACTTTTTTCAGTCCATGGAAGACTTTCTAAAGGACTTGTGGTAGAAATTAATGGAGAAAATTCTAATGTCGCAAGGAATCCATTGAGGTTTTTATAAAGGAACTTTAATTCCTTAGGAAACGATTCTCTGGAGTACTTTTTTTCAAAAAGAATGTCTGGAGGAATTCTAAGAGGAGCAACCCATGGAAGATTTTCTAAAAAAAAATCCATCGAAAAATGTTTGAAGGAAGTCCTGGAGAATTTTTTGGAGATATTTTTGGATTAATTTATGAACAGCACATCCTTGTATCCTTGTAGAAATCTTTGTAGAAATTTTCAAAGGAATCCCTGTAGGAATTTCTGAAAACAAACTTGAAAGATTTTCTTAAAAATCCCCTGCAACAATCTGTGGAGAAATATCTGAAGGGCTTTCCGACGGAGTCCCCGGAGAAGTTCCTGAATATGTGAAGAATTAGCTCCAGGTTAAAAATTCATGAATATATAGAAATTTATATAAAAAATCCTGAGCTGAATGTTTATTCACAAATTTCTAAAATAATCAATGCACAAATTTCTCGAAAAATTCCTAAAAGAATCGTGGAAAAATTGCTAAAGCTATGCATGCAAGTTTTCTTATAAAAGTCTTTCTGACACTTCCGGAGAAACCCCATATAAACTTCATGCGGCAGCCCAAAAATCAGATTTTGGTGTGTCAGCTGATCTGCTTGTTTTTTTTTTATACATTTCTTAAACTCGCTAAGGCTCTCGCCTTCTTGAGCCGTGCATCTATGTTGATTTTGGTGCCGCCAACGGCTGCCATTCGGCCACCAAGATATTGGAAGTTTTCAACAATCTCCACTGCTTGTCCAGCTACCGTTAAACTGGAATGGTTGAGCGTGTTTACATCTATGTATTTGGTCTTGTTGACGTTTATGGTAAGATCTGCCACCGACGAGTGACCGGCAAGATCATCGAACATACTCTGCGTATCAGAGCGCTGTTGAGCTAACAGAGCAACGTCATCAGCCAGTTCGAAGTCATTTAGGTGTTTCATGATAATGGGCTGTCGTCACAGCAACTAACGACTTGTTTCACGATCAATCACACCTACTAGGATCTCGTCGATTACGATGAGGAGCAGTAGCGATTATAGTACCTACATCCTTGCCTCACTCCAGTAACGACAGGGGCTGTCCATAAACCACGTGGTCATGAGGGGGGGTTCGGCCAATGACCATTTTGTATGGACAAATAAAAAAAAATGTATGGACCAATGACCACGCCCCCCCCCCGTGGGTGGGTTTGAAAAGTCCCAAAAAAATGACCACGTAGTTTATGGACAGCCCCACACGGATGGGATCGGACAATACACCGTTGTGCATTACTCTGCCCGAAAATGCCTTGTACTGTGCTTCAACGAGGCTGTTGATTTTCTCAGGGCACCTGAGGGCTTCCCACGTGTTACAGTGATTGAGACGGTCGAAAGCTTTTTCGTAGAGAGACTCTTGAAATTCATTGATTTGCTCCAGAATGATACGGAGTGTGACAATATGGTGCACACAGGATCGTCTGGTGCGGAATCCTGCTTGCTGCCGCCGGTGAATTGCGTCAATCTTCTCCTGTATCCTGTTAAGGATCACTTTGCAGAGGGCTTTGAGAACGATGCACAGCAACATGATGCCCCACCAATTATCGCATACAGTCAGGTCACTCTATTTGGTACTTTACTTGCATTCAGTCGACCAGAATTGTTGCGGTATCCCATATGTTGCCAAATAATTGATGCAGCAGTTGTGCAGATACTACGGGGTCAGCTTTGAGCATCTCGGCTAATATGTGATTGCCCTCTGGGGCTCTGTAAGATGTCATGCTACGGATGGCTGTTTCTATCTCCTGTACTGGAGCTTCGGTGTTGACACGGGTAATGCGTCGAACCCTTGGCGGATCATGCTGAGGTATTGGTGGCGTGTCTTTCACGGGCATCGTAGCATTCATCTTAGTCCAACTAATGCGACGTTAGACATCGTAGAGGAGACGAATGTCGCCGGTATTTGCGGCTTTCTCGCCTTCGTCGGCTGGGGAGTCCGCCCACGCTTTCTTTTTATCCCGCTTACATGACCCGCTGACGGGTTATGGCTTTGGCTCCTCGTGTTTTCGCTCGTTCTATTACGGATTTGGCATTCCTTCGCTTCTCTATTCTCCTCCAGTTATTTATCATCTGTGATCCACTGCTTTCTTCGAGTGCGTAGCTCCCCCAAATTATTCTCGCCGGTGGCGATGAAGGCGTTTTTGATGGCGCACCATTGATCTTCTGCGACTCCACCTTCCGGAATATCCGCAGCAGTGTGTTGAGCCGGTGCCCGATTTTCTCCTTCTGTCGACGGATCCTCGCAATGCGCAGGATTAGAAGATGATGGTCGTACGCAATGTCGGCGCTACGTTTGTTACGCCCATCAAGAAGGCTCTATCTCCATTTTCGGCTGATGCTGGTGTGGTCGATTTGATTGTCCGTAACAACCAAGTAGCTGAACGGACTTCGTGAAAATCGTTCCACTCCATCACCTTGCCGTAACCCTCTGCAAGATTTGAAGAGACTCGAGAGTGTCCCTTACACTCAAACTACGCACATCTCTTGATGCATCGTCGCCTTGATCAATCGTATCAGTTTATCCGGGAATCCGTATTCGTGCATATTCTACCATAGCTGTTCTCGATCGATTGTATCATTTGTCGATTTGACATCGATAAACAAGTGATGTGTGGGCACGTTGTATTCGCGACATTTCTGCAACACCTGGCGGATGGCGAACATCTGGTCCGTTGTAGCGCGTTCACCCATGATTCCAGCCTGATATTGCCCCACGAACTCTCTTGCAATCGGTGATAGACGGCTGTATAAAATTTGAGAGAGTACCTTGTAGGCAGCGCTCAGTAGTGTGATCGCGCGATAGTTCCCACAATCCAACTTGTCACCCTTTTTGTAGATGGAACACACGATACCTTTCATCCATTCCTACGGTAGTACTTCCTCCTCCCAAATCTTGGTAATGATTCAGTGTAATAGGGTGAGTGTACCAATTATGGCACTACCTAAGGAAAGCTATTTATACAAAAATATCGAGAAGACCAACGAATGCCATCAATAAGTTAAAAGACAGCTTAGTTTCCATATTCTACAGGAAAAATATAGAAACGGAGCCAAAACTACTTTTAGTATTGATTACAGCGTGTGCCAATGATAGGAACCATGTACCAGTTATGGATACATTTCTTAACTTCGGTTCCTTTTCGCACTATTTACATGCATTCCTTATGGGGTTAGCCATAACTGGTACACTATGGCGAAAAAGGGTGCAAGGAAGCCGAAATTTTAAGGAAAATGATTTATTTCTACCATGATTTGAGGAAAATGTGGAGTTTAATTGAGTGCGACTATCTTTTGTGAACGTGGTCTGTTGTTTACAAAATTTTTCTTGTTGATTTACATCGCTAAAGGGTGAAAATTAACTATGGCGAATAATTGGTACTATAGCCATAATTGGTACACTTACCCTACTCTCACTAGTGCTTCTCCTTCGTATTTTAGAAGCTCACTTGATAGTTGATCTGCTCCAGCGGTTTGTTGTTTTCCAATCGGCCAACTTCCTACTGTTACCAGCATAACAACATCCATATTCCCTTGACGCCTTGGCCTGAGAGGTCGTAAACTTGCTTAGCTGTCCAGCTAATCATCATTGCGCATTCCTTACCAGTCGCAAGGACATAACCAGGACAGATCTCGACTGTTGGATGATTGCGAAAAACTTGTAGATGGGCCAGAGTTTCAGATACGTCAATAAACTACGCAGAATCTTAGGTTGAGAGGGAACGCCGAATCAAAGCCCATATAGTCCATAAGCATTTCGAAAAAAAATATAGGTAATTCTAAGAGGGGCAGCGGTGTTTGAGATGGCCAAACATGATCCTACACAGTTTATAGATAGCGCCGTAATCACAAATCTGTGTGACGAATTTGTGTGACCCACTTAATACCATTGCTGATGCTGAAGAATAGAACTAAGCAAGGTAATACAACATCAAAACCACATTTGCCTTAAAACCATAACTGTTGCTTTCTTCGGTCACTCGACCTCATTGCTATTATCATTCAAGCCATCCACAGGCTTCAAGATCCAAGTTTCTACCAAAACCCGAACGAGAACGAAAACGCAGTCTTCTTCAACGCCGCCACCGATGAAGGCACTGCTTCTCCGTCCCGTGTCTCGCCATACCAAAGACGTACGGCAGGTGCAATATTTTTTATGATTTTGATTGAATTTAATTTTCGAGTGGTTCGTTTTTGCCTCTGCTTCGAAGCTCCTCTTCGTTGGTTGGTTTAGTCTCCGCTTGCGGCGACTGGTGCTCAAGACTACGCTACGTAGTCGTCGCTACGGCGGGGCGTTGTGGTCGGCCATAAAAGTGCCTTTTGCGCCCTCACTCCTACCTGGACGACCACGACGATGATGCAGCGGCTGAGCGTGCATGTTTCTGAAATGTCTCGAAGGGTTTTTCATTTCGTAGGTACCTAGGGTATCGCGCCACTTGGGCGGTGGCTTCTATATTCGTCTGTTTTCCACTATAACTCAGCCAATTTTGAACCAATTGACTTGAAATGTTGTACACGGGTAGATATTATACCTATCTCAACACATTCCAAAAGTTGTGTCAATTGATTCAAATTTGACTGAGTTATAGTGGAAAACAGACGAATATAGAAGCCACCGCCCAAGTGGGGCGATTCCCTATCACATCGACGACAAGACGAAGAAGGTGCCAGTGTTTCATGACAACAACCAACGACAGGAGCGAGGAATTTCGGTCCTCGTTGTCGTAGTCCAGTGATCCTCAACCTAACTGTCTTTGCGGGCCAAAATTGAATTTTAAAAAGAGGCCGCGGGCCGCAAGTCATTGAAGAGTTTATTTTCAACCATTTTCAAGATTCAACACAAAATCCCTTTGTTTGATTTTTTTGAAAATATTGAACAAGAGCTAAACAACTTGGAGTTATCAGGAGATTTTATTTCACTCTGAAAAATCCTGAAAATCGTAGGAAATTAAAACAGGATTTTCAAAACCGTAATATTTAGGTATTGTAGTTTTTGGTATTAATAGTTTTAAGCAAATTATTTCAGATTAGCTACTTAAAAGTCATATGAAAAATAAGAAATGGCGAAGCTGACTAGAACAATATGGACCATTTTAAGAATATTGTGGATAAACTTACAGAGTACTTGTAGAGCAGAAAGTGTAGAATTCTGGAAATCCTAGACACGAACACAGACAAATTTCTTGTAAAATCCCCTGGATCGAATGAAGTTTCTGGATTTCTGCTTAGGGATTTCCTAAAAAGTATATCGAACCCTTTATTAAGGCGAAACTGAATCCATTTCCTCACATTTTGGTTTTTGATTTTTTTATAAAATAACGAAGCAATATTTTCAAAATTGGGTTTCGTACACATGTAGAGAATGAATCAAGGTATCTTCTGATTTTTTTTTCGTGGTGGAAAATGTTTTTTGAATAAAATTTCACAAAAAATGGTTTTTGCAAAAATGGAAAAAGTTTTCCACTACAAAAAAATTCAGAAGATACCTTGATCCATACTCTACATGTGCACGAAAACCGATTTTGAAAATATTGCTTCGTTTTTTAATAAAAAATCAAAAACCAAAAAAATGAGGAAATGCTTCCAGTTTCGCCTTAAAAACAATCTTGGAACTGTTAGGTTTTTTGGGATATCTCATGGATTTTGAGAAATTTAAAAATTATTTGTAGGCATTTCAGGGTTATCGGAAGAAGTTCAGAAAAACTGCCTGGAGATACTGTTGTGAAAATCCTTGATGATTTTTTTTTTAATTTTTCTTGCGTAGTTTCTTAGGAAGCCAATGAAGAAAAACATGCAAACATGATTTTCTAAGCAATGCGTGCAAGTATTTGTAGCTGATTTAGAATAGGTATGTTAAGCGAAATTCCCAAAAATATCTTACCCAATCCCTGAAGTCTTTAGCGAAATTCCGAAAAATTGGGAAACATTTCCTTTTAAGAGAAATTTGAGGCAAAAATTCTGTAAAATGTCATGGAATAGTTTCCTGGTAGAAGTGCTGAATATAAAGTATATAGAATACAAGGTGTTTTTTCGCCGATAAAAACAAAATGAGAATTAATTCTATTTTATTTTCGTGATATTAAATGAATTACTTGTGATGATATCTGCCACAAATCCAAAATCCATGGAACTTGGAAAATTGATTCAACGCATTATTAAAGCGAAACACACCGTTTTTAACAACAGTTTCGAATGTTTTCCTAACAGATTTCGAAAAAACTAGTCTTCAACGGTTAGTAATACTTTCAAAAATTTTACTTCATTATGGAATCTATGAGTGGGCCACTTTCTAATACATTCCAAAAACAGTTCGCGGGCCGCACGAAGCCTGGTTGAGGGCCGCATGCGGCCCGCGGGCCGCAGTTTGGTGATCACTGTCGTAGTCGATCGGCTCGGTGAGATCTTTTCCATCGAAAGAGACATCATCATCGGTGCACGCACGGGCAAATTAGAGTGACCCAACATTAGTAAAAGTAGCTAAAATCGTCAGGTTTCGAAACCTAGTTAACCTGCATTGTCCACTGTACTCCACATTATATTGACGGGTTTACTACCGGCGTTCTTGCAATATGTCCTACCCACCATCCCAGCTTAAGTAACATTCTGCATACTGGGTTCGCAGTAGAACGTAGCATTCTTGCGATTTATATCCGCAGAGCATACAAAGTGACACAATACATCGTGCTTCAGATGATTACATTGGCTTGTCGTATTCTACCTTCCTCCTTATTAGGCGGCGAAGAACAAAACAAAATGAGATTCGCCCTAACATACAAAGAGATAAGTAAGGCATCTCTTCAGGGCTCGAATGTTGTTGTTCTGTTATGTGGAAGATAAACACAAATAAATGCATGCTTTTTTACGCTACTCGGCGGCGGCGGTCGGTGGCCGGCGTCGTCATCCACATCGAACACGGAGAGATAAGCTCAGTGTGCCAACAAACACAAAATTTCGGACGAATGATTGGAATGGAAGCACATAAGCAAAGCAGAGCGAGAGAACTCGACGAGTGGAAAATGCGCATTCGGCCGGACGGATATGGATGTGCTTTGTGGCGGATCTGCGTGGCCAGGTGCAATTTTTTCCTTCGGACTTCGGCCCAAGAGCCGAAACCCGAAAACAAGTTTCTGGTGGTTGGTTGCTGCACCGCAGAGTTGTGCATGCTTTGAGGGTTTCTGATTTTGTCCAAATACCGACCGATCATCATTGGACCGAGCGTTGGACTGGCCGCCGCGTGGCGGTTTCATGATTTGCGTTTTGCTTTTTTCCCTCCTGATGTCTGCCTTCCTCCTGGTGGGTGATGTTTGATGGGTTTGAATGATATGCCGAACTGAGCCGGCTGCACAAGTGAATTAAATAATTGCTCAGGTGGAATTTTTGTCTGCGATGTTCGAGTGGAATAAATATTTACGGTGGGAATGAAGCGTGTCTTCTTTCTAGGCTCATCATTAAGGTAGTAATCTTTTTCCATTGTGACTTGCTTGTATGATTCTGAAATTCAAACTAAAACTGCAGAATCTTGAACTGTTTTAATCACGTGGTTAAGATTGAAGCCAATCTAAGAGTTGTATAAAGTATCTTCTTTCTTCTTCTTCTTCTTCTATTTAATTCTTCTTATTATTTTTATTTTTTTTTCTATCTTATTGTTCTTCTTCGTTTACTTCTTATTCTATTTTTTTTATATGTTTCTTCTTCCATTTTTGCCTTTTTCGTACACCAAAGTGTACTGAAAGGCTATATGTTCACTCAAAAAACGAATTTTCGATAGAAGCCTCGGAGGGTCAAGTCACATATACCAATCAACTCAGTTCGACGAATTGAGATGATGTCTGTATGTGTGTATGTGTGAATGTGTGTATGTGTGTATGTATGTATGGCTGTGTACAAAAAATGCCACTCACTTTTAAGACACTTCCCATTGACCGATTTTACGGATTTTAGCACGAATCGAACCGAAATTTTACCGCATTGTTTGCTATTGAAAATGGATAGGATCGGTCAAGGCGTTCCGGAGTTATGGCCATTTTATTGATCCGGACCAGCACCGGTGGAACTGGTCATATATAAAACTGAACCAAGCCTCATCATGCGACACATCAAGCTGCGCCGATTTTTGTAACATTTAGCATAGTTGACGAATTTTGTGCGGAAATTAATACTGGAGACCAGAAATCCCCAATATCGGCGACCAAGATGGCGACCAGAATATACAAGATGGTGGTCAAATATCCAAGATGGCGGCTCCAAATTCAAGATGGCGGCTGTTTAATGGAGTTTTAGGCCCTAAAACCATGCAATACGGGTATATTTTGTATAGAGAAGATGTCCGGAGTCCCAAAATGACGGCCAGAATATCCAAGATGGCGGGCTAAAATCCAAGATGGTGGCTCCAAACTCAAGATGGCGGCTCTTTAATGGAGTTTTAGGCCCCAAACCATGCAATATGGGAATATTTGGTATCTAAAAGATGTGCAATATGGGTATATTTGGTATGGAGAAGATGTCCGGAGTCCAAACGTGACGACCAGAATATCCAAGATGGTGGTTTAAAATCCAAGATGGCAACTTAAAATTCAATATGGCGGCGTTTAAAGGAATTTAAGGCCCTAAACCATGCAATATGGGTATATTTGGTATGGGGAAGATTTCCGGAGTCCAAAAATAGCGGTCAGAATATCCAAGACGGCGGTCTAAAATTCAAGATGGCGGTTGTTTAATGGAGTTTAAGGCCCTAAAACCATATAACATGGGTATCTTTGGTATGGGGAAGATGTCCGGAGTCCAAAAATGGCGACCAGAATGTCCAAGATGGCGGTCTAAAATCCAAGTTGGCGGCTGAATATTAAAGATGGCTGCTTTTCAATGGAGTTTTGGGGAAGATGTCCGGAGTCCGAAATGGCAACCAGAATGTCCAAGATGGCGGCTCCAAATTCAAGATGGCGGCTATTTAATGTAGTTTATGATCCTAAAACCGTGCAATATGGGTATATTTGGTATGGGGAAGATGTCCGGAGTCCAAACATGGCGACCAGAATATCCAATATGGCGGTCGAAAATTCAAAATGGCGGCTATTTAATGTAGTTTTAGACCCCAAAACAATGCAATATGAGTATATTTGATATGAGAAAGATGTTGGGAGTCCAAAAGTGGCGACCAGAATATCCAAGATGGCGGTCTAAAATCCAAGATGGCGGTTCAAAATTCAAGGTCACTGTTGTTAAATGGAGTTTAAGGCCCCAAAACTATGCAATATGGGTAGGGTATATTTTGTATGAGGAAGGTGTCCGGAGTCCAAAAATGACAACCAAAATATTCAAGATGGCTGTCAAAATGGTGGCTCCAAATTCAATATGGCGGCTATTTCATCGAGTTTTCGGCTCCAAAACAATGCAATATGGGTATATTTGGTATGGGAAAGATGTCTGGACTCCAAAAATAACGACCAGTATATCCAAGATGGCAGCTCATTATTCAAGATGACGGCTGTTCAGGCCCTAAAACCATGCAATATGGGTATATTTGGTATGGGGAAGATGTCCGGAGTCCAAAAATGGCGACCGGAATATCCAAGATGGCGGTCTAAATTCCAAGATTTCGGCTCAAAATCCAAGATAGCGGCTTTTTCTTGGGATTTGAGGCTCAAACATCAAAAACCATATAAACGATATGATTACTGGTGCTATAAAATGGGTTTTTGTTAAACATATAAAAGTGCGATACAGTTTCTTACCGATTTAGGCAACACCCGTTTTTGGCAAGAATTTCTTACCGATTTTGGCAACACCCGTTTTTGGCAACATTTTTTTTACCAATTTTGGCAACACAATTTTTTGACAATTTTTTTTATCGCAAAATCATCTTAAATACATGCTTTTAGCTTTACCTCTATTAAAAAATATATATAAATTCATAAAGTTTTTGAAAACGACATTTTTCTAAATTATGACGTAATTTATGCACGTCATCTAAGGGGAGCGTTTTGTAAGTTGTGAATAGTCCATATTGATAATATAAGTCAAAATAACGCATAAAAGTTGTAAAATCACAATTTTTTTTACCGATTTTGGCAACACCCCATTTTGGCACCATAAAATTCACCTCGTTTTGCAAAATTGGTAAGAAACTGTATTCATCAACATGTCACTTGAGTTTTGTTGAAATGGGTTTTCGAAGGCACGAGAAAGGCGCCAGCACCGCTAGGTGGATTAACTAGGGTTTTTATTCTTATTTCTGATTCTACGTTGAACTTGGGCTATCTCTCTTTAACTTAGAGTTCTTCACTCTTAGAAAATTTATGTTCATTATCCAAGCACATGAAAGGAGCGGCCCGTTTGACAGAAATTTTCGTCTTCTATCACAAATAAAATCGAGCTATCAATATCTAAAGCCGAAGTGAGAGATAAAACATATGTAAGTAAAATAAGGAACTGGAATCGAACTCTGGTCCGCTGATTGAGAGGCATGTACTGTACCTTTCGGCTATTTCACCGAGTTGTGAGAGAAACGATAAATGTGAAATTGTTTCTACCTATCTGGTCATATTGGTTTGTTGACATCTTGTACAACCAACTCGAACTTACATGATGGATGTAAAATTAAGTCAAATTTGCAATTCAGTCATGAAATGTTTACGTAAATTCCTTATTTTTTAAGAGGGTTTGAGCACTTCACAGTTATTAATGTGTGGGCTTTCTTTGCCTGCTACCTATTGTATGACTTTGTACAAAAAGGCCCATATTACCGAGGCCAAAAGCGTGCGGGTATTCAGCATGACCATGTTGAGGACGACGGGTGTAGAACTGATCATTGAACACTAACCAAGGGAACAGGCTTTGTCTTATTGAGACATGACGCCAAGAAAAAGAAGAAGAAAACTCTTGCTCAAAAACAATTCCGACCGGAACGGAAACTGAACCCGCCGACTCCGGTGTCGATTCACAGCTTCGAACTGGACACCCGTGAGAGAGATCTGGTAGTCAAATCAGCTTTGTAGCTTATGTAAAACTCAAAGCATTTGTGAACTCTAATGAATTATGCAATTCTAGCAGTTTAATCTGTTCGATACACTCAAGTCCAATCAGACATATTTTGCTGAAAAATAAAATCAAAGGAATAAAAGGGTTACATTCCCCTAGCAGAGAACAAAAATAGCTCCAGCTCCGTTTCTGTTTTAATTAAAATCTATGCCTCCGCAATAAATCAATATGCTACTCAACCTTCCCAGCTTGCAATCTTAAGCTGAACCAACTAGCTCGGCTCTAATCGAGTTTATCGATGAAAAATTCCTTCAGTTCCAAGCCGGTCAGAGCATTGACCCACCCACCATTTTCCTCCAACCATATTCTCAGCGCTAGGAAAAAGGCAATATTTTCCAGCCCATTTATAGAAGCTTTAGTAAACCCAAGAAAATGAAAAAACAAATAAATTGAATCTCTTCTTGCGCTAGTGCCTTGCAACGCTCTTAGCCGAAGGCAAATTGTAGCGAAGCTTTATATTCCCACTTGGTTAATGATAATTGAATGAAGACAAAACCTTGGGTGCGTTTAGTATTTCGAAATAGTTTTTTCGGACATTCTCACCAGAACTGCGTTTGAATTTCAAACAGAGCTACGTCCAGAAACTTCCCGAAGATTTGTCCAATAAGGCCAATAAAAGATCCCTCCAGAAATTCCACGGGAATTCCTCTAGGATTTCATCAGAAATTCAAAAGATTCTCGGGAATTCTCCGTGGTAATCCTCAAAAATTCTGCCGGAAGCTCCTCGCAAATTCTTCCGAAAGTTCCTCGGGGATTCCTCCAGGACTTTGCCGTGAATTTCTTCAGGAGTTCCACGGAAACTCATTCAAGAGTTTCTTTGGAATTCCTCTGGAAGATCCTCGTGAATTCCTCCAGAAGTTCCTTGGAAACTCCTACAGGAGTTTCTCGGAATTCCTACAGGATTCTCTGGGGCATTCCTTTTTTGTCTTTATTTGCGAGATCCCTCCTGCTCCTTTTCAACCCCCTCCTCCAAATGTCACACTTTTTGCATTGTCATACTTTACTGAACCTCCACCCCTAAAAGCGTGACATAATTTATGGACGTTCGCTAATTCCTACAGAAATTCTTCGGAATTCCTCCAGGAGTTCCGCAAGAATTCCTACATGAATTTCTCCAGGTATTTGCCAAGAATGTCTTCAGGAGTTCTTCAGGAATTCCTTAAGAATTCCTCGGAAATTTCTCCAGGAGTTCCTATGAATACGTCCAGGAAATCTTCGGAAATGCACGGGAAACTCCTGGAGTTGGATTCCGGAGAACCAAGAGAAGTTTCAAAGGAACTGTCCAACTGTCCAACTGGATCTCCAGTTAGCCTAGTGGTTAAGGCTATAGATCGCCAATCCAGAGACGGCGGGTTCGATTCCCGTTCCGGTCGAAAAAATTTTCTCGACTCCCTGGGCATGTGTATCAAAATTCATGCAATGGCAGGCAAAGAAAGCCCTTCAATTAATAACTGTGGAAGTGCTCAAAGAACACTAAGTTGAAGTGAGGCAGGCCAAGTCCCAGTGCGGACGTAGAGCCATAAAGAAGAAGAAGAAGCAGAAGTCCAACGAATAACCTCGAGAAATCCTCATGGAATTCTTGGAGGGAACACTTAACTCCTGGAGAAATGTCTGAGGAACCCCAAGGGGAATTATCGATGAACTTTCGAAGAAATTCCCGAAGAATTCCTGAAAGTCTCCTGTAGGAATTCCCGAGGATCTCTTGAAAATTTCCCGAGGAACTCTTGGAGGAATTGCAGAGGATTTCCTTACGGATTCTTACGGATTGCCTGGATGATCACCAAGGATCTCTTAGGGGTCGTCCATAAATGACGTAGTATTTTAGGGGCGAAGGGGAAGTCTCTGATTATTATACGAGCCATATATTAGGTATGGGAAAATAGGCTACTAGGGGAAGGGGGTGTCAAAAATCGTAAAAAATGTTACGTCATATATGGACGGCCCCTTGGAGGAATTCCCGAGGAACTCTTGGAAGATTTTCCGAGGATCTTCTTTTGGAATTTTTAGGGGAATCCCGGAAAAATACCAGGGAAATCCTGGAGAGAACCATACATTATTGCTGGAATACTTCTTAGTGAACTTCTGAAGTAATATTGATTTATCGACTGTAAAAAATTCTATCAAATATGGTATGGCATGAAATCTCTCAAATTAAAGGAAACAGAGGTAATCTTAAGTAAATTGTGTGAAAATTCTGGATGGAATTCTCGGATAATTGAGGTAGTTATTTCCAGAAAAATCATTGCAAAATTTCCAGGTAAATCGTATCAATTCTTACCACAACTGCTGCAGGAGTTCTTCGGATGCGTCTAAAGAAATAAACGTGGTATTCGTGAAAAAGCCATGGAGGGATTTCCGGGAAAGCTCCTGGAGAAATTCTCGGGGACTCGTGGAGAAATTTCCATGATACTTCCAAAGGTATTCACTGGGAGCTCCAAGATAAACTCTCGGCACTTCTGTAGGAATTGCAGGAATTACCGTAGTACTGGATGGAGGAATTTTCCGAGGAACTCTTGGATGAATTCTCGAGGATCTTATGGAGGAATTTCCGAAGTAATCCTGGACGAACTTCCGAGGAATTCCCGTAGAAATACCCAATCAACCCGAGGGATTCCCAGATTTTTTGTAGAACTCTTGGAAATAAATCCGAGGATCTTCTTAATGAACATCGAAAAAAAAATCGAGGAAAAAAAATCCTAGGGAAATCCTAGGAGAACCATGCATTGTTGCTGGAGGGCTTCTTGTGAAATCCTTAAGTTAATTTCAAGAAAGTTTTGTAGTTAATTCTTGGATAATTTACGTACTTATTTCCAGTTAAATCATGGAAAAATTCCCAGAGCAATCCAGGAGGAGATGTACCAAAATTGCTGCAGGAATTCTTAGGAAACTTATAAAGGAATTCTCTTGGTATTCGTGAGGAAGCTTCGGAGACTCCTGGAGAAATTTTCGTGAAATTCCTAAAAGAATTTCCAGGAAATCCTGGAGAAGTTCCTTGAGACTTCCAAGATAAACTTTCAGGGCGTGGAAACTCCAGAAGCAATTCCCTGGATACTTTTAGACGAATGTCTGAAAAGAACTTAGACTAATTCTTGAGAAGCTCTAGGATGATTTCCCGGTGAATAAAGAATGGTGTATGAGAAATCACAAAAAAATAAAAAACTGGAGAAGTCCCAATAAAAACATTTTAAGAAATTCCATACTCCTGGAGGAATTACAAAAGCAAATGCATGTGGAATGCGAACAGAAATGGAGAAAATATAAAATGTTTCCTCCGAAATTTGCTTAAAATCCCACAAACATACAAATTGAACAATAATTACCACAATTCTTACCAGAATATCTAAATCTTCACTAAATCTTTTCTAATATAAAGTTTCTAGGTAATCATTGCAGGATTTTCAAGAATGTAATCAGGTTTTATACGGAATGTTCATCAAAGTTTCTTCGAGATTACTTCCAGCATTCACTTGAGTTTTGTATCTACAATTCAGAACATCTACGAAATCCCATCTAAAGCACTGGTGAGAGCACTACACTGGGTCATTACCAAGACTCGGGAGGAAGAAGTATTACCGGAGAAATGGATGGGAGGTATCGTGTGTCCCATCGACAGAATGGGCAACAAGTTGGATTATGCGAACTATGACGCGATCGCACTTCTGAGCGCTGTCTACAGGATACTCTCTCAAATTTTATGCCACCGTCTATCACCGATAGACGAGGGGCAATATCAGGCTGGATTCATGGGTGAACGCGCTACAACGGACCAGATGTTCACCATTCCCCAGGTGTTGCAGAAATGCCGCAAATACAACGTGCCCACACATCACTTGTTCATCGATTTCAAATAGGCGTATGATACAATCGATCGAGAACAGCTATGGCAGATTATGCACGAATACGGATTCCCGGATAAACTGATTCGATTGATCAAGGCGAAGATGGATCGAGTGATGTGCATAGTTTGAGTATCAGGGACACTCTTGAGTCCCTTCGAATCTCGCAGAGGGTTACGGCAAGGTGATGGTCTTTCGTGCTTGTTGTTCAACATTGCGTTAGAGGGTGTAATAAGGAGAGCAAGGATTAACCCGAGTGGAACGATTTTCACGAAGTCCGTTCAGCTGCTCGGTTTCATCAATGATTTTGATATTACAGCTCGTAAATTTTAGACGATGGCGGAAACGTACACCCAGGGAGGAATCACCACGCCCGCCACCCCGAATTTAAATCGACGGTGATGAAATCGAGGCGGTTGAAGAATTCATGTACTTGGGCTCACTAGTGACTATCTACAAAACGCTGATTAGACCGGTCGTCCTCTATGGGCACGAAACAAGGGCCCTACGTGCAGAGGACCAACGCGCCCTTGGAGTTTTCGAACGGAAGGTGTTGCGTACCATCTACGGCGGAGTGCAGATGGAAGACGGGACTTGGAGAAGGCGAATGAACCACGAGCTGCATCAGCTGCTGGGAGAACCAACCATCGTCCATACCGCGAAAATCGGGAGGCTACGGTGGGCGGGTCACGTCATCAGGATGTCGGATAGCAACCCGACTAAAATGGTTCTCGAGAGTCATCCGACCGGTACAAGTAGACGTGGAGCGGAGCGAGCTAGGTGGGTCAACCAAGTGGAGGACGATCTACGGACCCTACGCAGAGTGCGGAACATGAAACAAACAGCCATGGACCGAGTGGAATGGAGACGGCTACTATGTACAGCAGAGGCCATCCCGGCCTTAGCCTGATCGGCAAGGTAAGTAAGTGTCTGCTAAAACTTGCAACAGCTTATATGTAGCAGTTTATTATCGCATTGCAATTCGAAATAGATGCCCATACATCTATTTTCTGTGGTGCAATTCAATTTTTAGGGAGTATTTTAATTGTTCTATAAAGTTATTTTCAATTTACTATGGGTACAATTTTATTTTTTGTGGAGGATTTGCATTTTATTATGGAGCATTTTAGTATTATTTATTGGTACAAAATTGCACTTGAAAAGAAAAAAAAATATGGGTAACATTGCACATTTTCATGGAACATATGTTCATTCTTTTGATTTACTATAGAGTGATTCTAGGCAATAAATAGGCTGCAATTTTTTGTCCTTCGCGTTTCCGAACTCAAGGCATCAGGCTACCGAGTTCAATAATGCTGTAAACTAGTGTTATTAAAACAATTATGAGGTAATGAAGAATTTGCATACTTTGGCAGATGTGTATTTCGACCTCAACGTCTTCAGTGTCTCGTACTTGACTCGACTCGGAGTCGTGTCAACATTATTTCGAGGATTGAAAGATATAAACATTAATGTTGTCAATTTTCAGGATTCTTACAATGAATGATTGTGAATGTGTAGACTAGACTAGATATTAGTAAAAGCTGATTAAACCAAAAAGAAAATAAATCAGGGGCAATCATTTTAATAAAACACAATAACATAAAAAAATAGCAATGAAAAAAACAGAATAAATTTGAATAATCAAATAAATTGAGTACAAAATTAGGGACAGATTTGTTAGAACCCCAAAATGGCCACCACAATGGCCGACTTTGGCACCTACTCACGACTTCGAGGGCACATATCTCTTCGTAAACAGAACCAGCGCACCTGATCTTCTTATTTTAAGCTTCTTACAAGTGAGCAAGAACAGAATAATAAAATGCACTGTTGTGTGAAGCTTGCTTCTTGAGATTTGTGCGTTTGAAGTTCTGATGCGCTGTTTAAGCGGGATTTCAAGACGTTTGTCCTTAAAATCATTGTAATAATTCATAAAACAATAAATAATTACAGAAAAATAAACTGATGGATCTGTGCAATTAGAGCTTTCACTGAAATAATGGAATAAACAACGCCGAAGAAATCAGATGAGTTTGAAGCTCCAAAATCTATGACGTTAAAATAGTAAGTTAAAAGAACCTACAAAACAGGAAGCATGGATATTTTTGCTTTTTGACAGCGAATTTTACGCACCTCGTTTCTCATTGACATTATATCAATAAATCTGACCAAACGAAAATCAGGCAAACCTATTTTCTTCAAGCATAATACAAGCTTCTAGAATTTTCGACCTTTCTTAAATTGTAAAAATCATACCGTCACACATCAGTTCTTTCTCTGCTTTTCCATCCTAATAGAACCATTTCGGTAAAGAACGTTGCTGGCTTTTGCTCGATTCGTCAGCCCCAACATCTACCACTCAGATGCCGTTTAGGACACTTCGCTAGAACTTAGAAAATATAGGCAAAAGTTTTACACAATATACCTATTCTCGATTCCCCTTTCTTTTCTCCGAAATAAAGCTCATTCAACGGAAACGGAAAAGCAGTCAGCTCAACTGATTGGCATGAGATGCGGTGGGCTTATAACGAAACTGTAAATATGATTCCTGGTCTTTTGGGTGGATTTTCGTCCATCTGGAAGACGAACAGGACACAGCAGAAATCATAAACTTTTTAGTGTGATGAAAAAAAGCGCTAAGCCCTGCCATTTGGTATGTGATCTCAATTCCTTTGCGTACTGAGTGCAAATGTATCTGAACCCGTTTCGCTTGAATTAAACTTATAATCAAATATATTGCGCGCAAATGCACATCGTGCGTCGAAGTTGATATCGGTTCAGTAATCATCGAACCAATCGGGTTGAGTTGTGTGAAACATAAAAACCAAACCAGACACAATTTGTTCAATTTTCAAGGCAGTGTTTATAACGAACCTTACCTATGAAAATAAGCTTCAGTAGATGAGAGAAATAGAGCATATGACTCATGTTGAGATAGGCTCAGGCTTGGTATGATTTCCGAAACGAACCAGGTTTTTTTCATATACATCAACAATCGAGTGACTGCGCTTTTGTATTTTGTACAACACGTTGAAAAAATCTAGCTTTTTATTTATTCAGTATAAGCGTGGTGCTGAGCTACGGAAGATTAAGCAAGCAGCTGATTAAATATAATTTGCTATTTACACGATATCCGGTCAATTTGTCAGCATTGACGTGAGCGTGCACGAAGTTCATAACAAATTCTTGCAAACAAAATAACAAAATAAAGGTTTTTTTTTGTGAATTATCAGAAACTTCTACATTTTTTTTTTCGATACAAATACAGAACTAGATCAATCATGATGTTGCCCATCTGTAAACCTGCTCTTCAGAAAAAAAAACCCTAATTAATCCACCTAGCGGTGATGGTGCCTTTCTCGTGCTTTAAAATATCCTTTCAACAAAACTCGAGCGACATGTTGATGACATTGACATAAATACAAAATGAAAACTGCTTGCTAAATCTACTCAATATGGATACATTTTATATTAGCATAACATCCAATATTCAGAAATTATAAAACAAAATTCAAACCTTATAAGTGTTATGAAGCCGCAAAATTTTGAAACGTCATTTTAGATTTTCCGGTCATCATTTTATGACTCCGGATATCTACCCCAACTAAACTAACCGCCATCTTGAACATTGAGACACCATCTTGGATGTCCTGGTATTCATTTTTGGACCTAAAATTACATAAAATAGTCGCCGTATTGAATTTTGGCATGTCGTTTATGATTTTCTGGTTACCAGTTTTGGACGAAGACCGGCATTCCTCCCTATTCAAACTATAGTCACAGCTTGGGTTTTTTGATTACAAATTTTGAATTCTGAACATATTTCCATACAAAATATGCCCATAATGCAAGAATTAAAAATCCTATAAAATAGGCACTTACTTGGATACTGGGCCATTATCTTGGACTTTGGACCGCTATCTTGGATACTCTGGTGGACTCCGAACATATTTCCCATACCAAACACACTTATTTTACATAGTTTTAGAGCTCAAAATTCCTTAAAACAGCCGCCATCTTCTGTTGACGCGATCAAATTCTTATTTTTCCATTCAACGTTGACCCATCCTGCTACACCTTAGGAATCTGAAATGGTACGATTTGGTGAGATCGCTTTAGTTTTGTCTATATTTTGTTCTCTTTCATATATGTGAAGTTAGACCGATTCGTCACTGTTGTTCACACCTAACGTTTATCAGGCCATTAAACAAAGCCACGATTTAATTTTTCACATGAACGTTGGTTCTGCTACACAAAAGCTAGTCTCAAATGTGATCTAAGGCTATTTCCTTGCTAACCGTTCATTATATTATCAAAAAATCTGCGATCTGATGTGTCGTATATATGGGTTTGGTTCAATTTTATATTTGGTAATATCCGGTGGGATAGCCGAATCTGATTCCATGAGTCACACTACCGGTTGTCCCAATTATGGTTTGAGATTATTTTATTGCTTATTTTTTCACCTTTACCTATTCACCGCGATTTGATATATCGCATGTATGAGTTTGATTCACTTTTACTTTTAACTACTTTCGAAGCCACAGCTGAACCCGCAACACTACCGGGTCTGACCCTATTTTGCCATCAGGATGTCGATAAGTCGTGATCAGTCTTGTTAGAGATCACAGTCATTTGAACCTTTTCGTCGATATTCGGCCTCCTTTGTCTCCGGTATTCGCAACACAAACAATCAAACTACTGTTCGAAACAAAAATGTCAAACGAATGCACTTCTCCACGATAGCGGCTTCGGAAGACGGTTCGGCTTTTGTTATTCCTGTCTTCTTCCATAACAAGAGCTATGTTGCCCATCTGTGTGCCGTATTCAATGCAACATGCAAGAATAAACTCATATTAACATTCATAATCGGAATTGACTGAGAATCTATGCGTAATGCTAGAATTACACACGTGTCATCGTGTCAGATGACATTGATTTGACTCTTTCTTATGTTTATTGATCTTCGTTCTACTGCTCGTGTTGTGTGTAGGTAAGAGGTAACGGTAGCGCACGAATGTAACAAAGCAAGCTGACACCCGACTGCGGCAACGAAATGAAGGTAGTGAAAAGTGTCGAATGTTTAGAAGACTGGTCGTGATTGGATACACCGCATCCATGGGTTTGGTTAAATTTTACATTTTACTACCCGGATCTGATTCTGGGTAACTACCGGCTGAACCAAATATGGACTGACATTATTGTCTTGTTTACTGCTCATCGGTTAACCAAAAACGCTGCAAATTGAAGGTGTCACATGCAGAGTTTGACAATTTCGACGGGACTCTCGGAACCAATTCCGGAACACTACCAGTTGTCTCTAGTGTGACCTAAGGCTATTTTCTAGCTAACTGTTCATCAGGTTATCGCAAAAGCCACGATTGGATGTGTCACATACCTGGATTGGTTTACTTTTACATTTGGCCTCTCCCGGCCACTCAAAACCGATTCCGAAACACTTGCTGGCCGTTCATTAGGTAATCTAAAAAGCCGCTATTTGATGTGACGCATGTACGGGTTTGTTTCTTTTTCAGATTTGACCACTTCGGCGGGAACCCCGGAACCGGTTCCGGAACACTACTGGTTCAAATATGGTCTGAGATGATTTTCCTGCTCATTGTCCATCAGGTCATCGAAAATGCCGTGGTTTGATGTGTCGCATGCATGGGTTTGGTTCAATTGTATATTTGGCCACTTCCAGCGGGACGCCCAGAACCGGTTCGGGAACACTACCGGTTCAGATATGTTCTGAGACTATTTTCCTGCTTACCGCTCATCAGGTTATTGAAAATGCCGTGGTTTGATGTGTCGCATGCATAGGTTTGATGCATTTTCATATCTGGTCCCTTCCTGAGGTTCCGTTCCGGAACACCTAAATGGTCATATCTCCGGAACGGCTGGGCCGATTCGAACCATTTTCAATAGGAAACAATGGGACCAGATTCCGCGTCGAATGAACCATCGGTCATTGAAATCGGATGAGGTTTACTGCCAAAAAGTGATGTGAGTTTTTTTTGTACACACATACACACATACACACATACATACACACACATACATACACACAGACATCACCTCAATTCGTCGAGCTGAGTTGATTGGTATATATGACTCGACCCTCCGGGCCTTCTATCGAAAAGTCATTTTTGGAGTGAACATATAGCCTTTCCAGTACACTTAGTGTACGAGAAAGGCAAAAATACATTCCTATTGTCCTGTAACGCAAAAAATAAACATCCATTTCCATCAAACCAAACCAATGTAAGACAAGACAAACACTCGAACCAACAACTGAACCACTCTCATCAGCAAACGAAAGCACAAGAACAATCAGCTCAAAGCTCCCCCCTCTTGGTCGTGGTAGCCGCCGCAATAAAACTTTCCTTTCTTTGGAACTGATGAATCCAAGCTCTTCTATCCACACATCTTGTACGGATCCACCCACCCACGAGCTGCTGTCATTGTATTGTCTGGTTTGCAGTTGCTCCTAGTCTTCGTCGTTGTCCTCGGTGGTGGCGGTGTGCAATGACTTAATGACACACCGAAGCATAAGTTCTTTCATACACACACCCGTCCGCTCGTCCTGGAGCAGGAGGATGCTCTCCGTACACACACAATACATGGGATGATGCCTCAACAGGTGTATAATGGAGCACTTGATACGGTTGAAAGGAGCTTATGGAAGCTCAGCCAGAAGACGAAGAGCGCTCGCTATACTATTCATTCCACTAATCAACGTCAGTTTACTACTTGAGTGGAGAACATCTTTTCAGTCGTCGTGCTTTTTTAGTCGTTACCTACCGCTACATAGGTCGGTCGGTAGAGCACCGGGGCGTGGGATGGAAAGCATTTGTAACAGCAGTCATCCTGACAAATGAGCCTATGCTGCTAGAAGTGTGTACTTACCTACGATAAAACTGTGCTTCTTGGTTGGTAGCAAAGCGGCCGATCCGAAACAACAAGAGGTGTCATTTGAAAGAGCACCGAGAGAGATGAATCTTTGCTCATTAAAAACTGCAGACAATAGAAGTGGGTGCCTTGCCTGATGCCTACCGGCGGGCACGGTAAAAAGATGGATTATGGACGTATCTAGTCCGGTTCCATAGTGGGTTATACACCTGGATTGTAATGATCGTGCCTCAAGTGGCAGAAAACTGCACCGAGCTGAGAGAGATGGGTTTCAAGATGCTTTCAGAGATAACAGACTGGCAAACTTTTGGGCTAGTGAATCGGGCTGGCCTATTGATTTTCACTTTTTATATTTTAGACAACAATTTAATCAACTACCTGTGAAAGGTCAATCTCGGTTGGGACTCCTCCAAAATTCAAATGAACCGAAATGAAAACCCCTCAACGCGTGGCGACACTCAAGTAATCAAACAGATGGCGCGTTTGTTACAATAAATGACCATATTTAATATTCATGGTTGTAATTGAGATTGAAATTTCTAACTAGAATTGAAATTTTTACCAGTAATATCAATCTCTCAGAACGACAAACGGTTGCCAAATTTGACGTTTGCTGCCATGTCTTCCACAGTCCTGTGATTTTTTGCAATAAAATAATAACATGAAATGAGCTCATCAATTGCTAGATATTCGACCGGTGATGGTCTAGAATCGAGCTGCAATGTCGGTTTGTGAGGCTGTGTGGTGGTTTGGGGCTGGAAGGTGGGCTGGAACTCTGACGATGAGTAAAGTGTTTCTCAACGGCTATGCCGCGAGACCAGATTGGTTCACTGTAGTTGCCGGCTTTCTTTTTTCTTCTAAAACCATGGGAGGATAATATGCTAACAGACACCCGGACAGAAGGTCCAAGTGGTGTGGGGTTATGGACCGTCTTCTAAAGTGAAAGTGACCCACTAAACAACATTTCCATGGTCGCTACAGAGATTTCACGTTTCCGCAAGTAAGGCCCTGTCAGCCAGCACACACAAGGAAGTGCAAACATGGCGCCTCTACCAGGATGTTCTCCCCGCGGCCACTTAACTTCGACCGCAGCGCACCGGTATGACCAACGTAGCCGACTCCCAACCCTTGGGCCACCTCTTGTATACCTCTTGACCGTCTGTCGGCTGGGAATAGCAATACGGATGACCTGTTCTGGTAGTAAGAAAGAGGCCCCCACAGTAATTTGTCCCTTAACGCGTTATGCAGGGACACAGATGACCTTAACGTTAAAGTTGGGAATGACAACTGTCCTCACATGAGCCACCTGAAATTAACTTCAGGTGCCTGGAACCAGGACACAAGTCATGGGACTGCAAAGGCACTGACAGGAGTAAGCTGTGTAGGCGATGTGGCGGTGAAGGTCACAAGGTACAAGGCTGCACAAGCCCACCCAAGTGTTTGATTTGTTTCGGCAAATCCGAGAACAGCAAGCATCCAACGGGAGGTCCAAGGTGCCCGGCCTTCAAAAAAGCCATAGCGAACAAATTGCAGTGCAGATAACGTAGCTGAACCTGAACCGATGTGACGCAGGCAGTTTCTGAGTGGAGGACGGATATTGACATCATAGCGCACTCATACCGAGTACTCACCGGCAACGCAAATGGGTTGCGGATGGGTCCGGAAAAATAGCGTCTATATGAACGACGGGTAAATACTCCTTCCAGAACCTGGTGTTTGAACCACTTCTCCGATATTATCGACGTCAGGACCTACCGTGGCGCCAACATCGACTCCGACCACTATTTGGTGATGGTCTAACTGCGCCCAAAACTCTCCGTCATCAACACCGGCGACCACCACGGTAACAACCTAGAGCGACTCCCTCACCATACGCGCAGAATCTCGAGGCCGCATTGCCAGACGAGGGTGAGCTCTAGAGGACTGCTGGAATACAGTAAAAGCAGCCATCAACGACGCAGACCGTTGAACGGAATCAACGGAACGAATGGTTCAACGAGTACAGAACGGTTTTGAGGGAGAAGAACGCAGCGCGGGCGGTATTGCTGCAGCAAGTCCCGACAGAATGTGGAACGTTACAAACAGAAGCGGAAACAGCAGACCGGCTCTTTCGGGAGAAAAAGCACCACTTGGAAGCAGCGGAGTGCAAAGGAATGGTACTGCTGTGCCGTTCTAAAAAACACAGAAGTTCTACCAGAAGCTCAACGTATCCTGCAACGGCTTCGTGCCGCGAGCCGAAATATGCAGGGACAAAGAAGGAGGCCTCTTGACGGACGGACGTGAGGTGATCGAAAGGTGGAAGCAGCACTTCGAACGTAGGAGAACGTAGGCACGGGAGACCACGGCAACGGAGGAAACAACGACGCTAGTGCAGCGGAGGATGGAAATGAACCAACTCCCACGCTGAGGGAAGGAATATGGACGAAAACGGCTTTCCTGGGAAGCTGACTGGACTGTTTAAAGCAACGATGGACGGTGTGCAAAACTGCTTAAGGGTTTCGGGTGAACTATCCAGTTCATTCAAATCTCGCCGGGGACTGCAACAAGGTGATGGACTCTCATGCCTACTCTTCAACATCGCTCTGGAAGGTGTGATGCGACGAGCCGGGCTCAACAGCCGGGGAAAGATTTTCACAAAATCCGGACAATTTTTGTGCTTTGCGGACGACATGGACATTATTGCCAGAACATTTGGAACGGTGGCAGAGCTGTACACCTGCCTGAAACGCGAAGCAGCAAAGGTCGGACTGTTGGTTAATGCCTCAAAAGTACATGCTGATAGGCGGAACTGAACACGACCGGATCCGTCTGGGTAGTAGTGTTACGATAGACGGGGATACTTTCGAAGTGGTGGAGGAATTCGTCTACCTCGGACCCTTACTGACGGCTTACAACAACGTGAGCGCATCACTAGTGGAAGTCGAGCCTACCACGGGCTCCAGAAGAAGCTGCGGTTAAAAAGATTCACCCCGCACCAAATGCACCATGTACACAGCGCTAATAAGACCGGTGGTTCTCTACGGACCCGAGACATGGAGCATGCTCGAGGAGGACTTGCAAGCGAGGAGTTTTTGAGCGACGCGTGCTAAGGACGACCTTCAGTGGCGTGCAGGTGAACGGTGTGTGGCGGCGAAGGATGAACCACGAGCTCGCTGCACTCTACGGTAAACCCAGCATCCAGAAGGTGGCCAAAGCCGGAAGAATGTGATGGGCAGGGCATGTTGCAAGAATGCTGGACAACAACCCTGCAAAATTTGTGTTCGCGTCAGATCCGGTTGACACAAGAAGGCATGGAGCACAGAGAGCACAATGGGCGGATCAGATGGAGCGTGACTTGGCGAACTTCGTCGGGCGTGACCGAGAATGGAGAACGGCAGCCAAGAATCGGGTATTATGGATAAATGTTGTTGATTCAGTTTTATCTTGAATTGATGTTATAATGAGTAAATGAA
The DNA here is from genome assembly GCF_035046485.1 of Aedes albopictus. Taxonomy (NCBI): domain Eukaryota; kingdom Metazoa; phylum Arthropoda; class Insecta; order Diptera; family Culicidae; genus Aedes; species Aedes albopictus. The sequence continues at coordinate 334,374,715 of NC_085138.1, forward strand.
AATGAAACGGTACCAAATGTAAGTGCCTTTAGTCGGAAAGGAGCGGAGTCAATATTGGTGTTACCTTATGGAATCCTGGCCTAACTAGTAGTTCGAACTGGAGGCTAGACGATAGCTACACTCACAGAGATCACCTGTCGGTTTGCTATAGTATCGACTACAACAACAGCAGGTAGCGGATAGAGGAAGAGGTGGCTAGGCCAAGCCCCCGCAGGTGGAAGACATCACACTGCGAAGACATCCAAATCAAGCGATTGCGGACCTGCGCTGCGCCTCAATACGGGCTTCGCGGCGGATGCAGCCAGCATGGAATGAGGAAGAACGAAAGAAACGGTGGATGATGTTCGCTGCTCCCAAAGTCGCGCTGAAGACTGAGATGAGGGCAAGCAAAAAGGCCTGCTCCAAGGGTCTCTGTCAGAGTGGCAATGCAAATCCTTGTGGTGATCCCAAGTAACTTGTTTTAGTCTAAAAGACTAGAAGAGGTTCTCAAAACAATAGTTATACCAAAAGAATAGGTATTCGGTTTTATGACGGTTCTCAAAACCTCTACAAGACTAATTAGCCATTATGATGTTACTTTTGATGCCTACATGATCATTATGGGACAAGAAAAAAAGTTGTAATAGCTCCAAGAATGACTCCTACTGAGCAGTTTCCACAGATGTTGGAGGGAATTAACGTGGAGCTCTTTCTGTGTCAAGATCCTAGTCCTTGGCCTCCTTTCGTAGGACAGTTGGGAACTGGGGATGGCGATGAGGCGAGAGTCACCGATGAGGAACTTGTGGGGATAGTGAAGTCTCTAACCATAAGATAAGGCCCCAGGTCCGGAAGGATATACGAACCTGGCCTTAAAAGTAGATATTGCAGAGGCTCCGGGGATATTTAGATTTGCCATGCAGCAACGCCAGGACGAGGTAGTTTGTCCAGAGGTTTGGAAGCGGTAGAGCCAGGTACCATTGAAAAAGGCGGGGAAACCACCCGGAGACCCGTCGGCATATAGAGTTATATGCCTAATCGACACGGCAGGAATGTTGCTCGAGAAGATCATCCTCAACAGATTGGTTGAGGCATACCGAGGGGTCTAGCGAATTACCGTTCGGCTTCCGAAGGACCGTAGACGCTATCATGTTGGTTACAAACACCGCCGAGATAACATTACAGCGTATGTGGATGGGAAACCGTAACTGTACTGTAGTGACCCTGGGTGTGGTTTATAACCCTCAGGTGTCTGAGTCAAGTCATAAGTCTTCTTCTAAAGATATTTTCAATCTTTTTTATTCACATCAACAAAACTTCAAAAAAGTCGTTTCTAATCATCTACATCTTTCGTCTTTCTGAAAATCAAATTGCATGATCTAGTTCATGAAAAATATTACACCTATTCAGTTGTGGCCTACCCTGACCCATTGTGCATCGTCACTTTCGTTACTCGTTAAGACATTCAGCTACTTACACTGCCTCCAAAAGACAACAACCGCACCGCAGCTTTTGAAAAGGCAGAAAAGCTTTTGCTCCGACGACACGACACAACCCTTTTTCAGTGTCAATGGAAGTGGAACATTCCATCTCAACTGGTGGTAGCAGCGAGCGAGATGATCACCATCATCTTCATAAAGCACCTTTAGGAACTGGTGTCGAAAATGGAACCACCACGTCACCCCGGTGAATCGCGCTACTCAGAGCTCAACCGCTTTCAATCCATCTGCTGTCTCATCCGGTTCGGCGGAATTTGGAAAAAGGACCCCCGCCGTGGCATTTCCTCCACCGCCGTCTAACGCCGTTGATGACGAAAAGAAAATTTGCCATTCATTGGCTCACAGGTTTCGTCGTCGTCACCGGTGTGGCATCACTTTTCGCGAATGGATTTCGTGAAAAAAGGATCCAACAATGTGTTGTTGTCGGAATGAAAGTGATGAAAATGACGGTTATGGTTTGAAAAGCGAGCTGTATTGCAGAAACAAACTGTTGATAGCGCTACGCTACGATGGCGAAGCCGAGGTTCTTCAGCTAGGACGATGAGTATGCGGGCTTTTCCCGAAGAAATTGAGAGCTCGGTAGTCCCACGTATTGAGCTTTCAATCGCAAGTCCTCTTTGTTCGCAGGGGTCCTTGCCCTTTGATCTCGTTCATCGTATTCAATGGTATCATCGTGATTACTCCAAGTTACTCACTGAGATCTTGAGGTCACACCAACTAACTTTTAGTATGAGCACCCTCGCAAATATAAAAATAACCACTATTTTTTATTGTTTTGTGCTCTAACACATGTAGGAATATAGCTTCTCAGTGAAAATCGGAATTGTTTCCGCCCTATTGGATATAACAAAATCGCCTAAACCTAAATGATTTTTCGATATTTTTTCGCCCATAAGACCGGTGCAGAGGAAAGGCGCCTAGGTATAGAATGATTTAACCTTCAAACCCCCTTTTTTGGGTACAAGTTTGGCGCACTCATATAATACATATTATAATATAATATGTATAATATGTATAATATGTATAATATGTATAATATGTAATATACACTCCCGTTCAAAAGTTTGGGGTCACCCCCTCAAAAACATGTCATTTTTTTAGGCCCATATCTCCGCCAATTTGCGTCCGATTTCAAAACCCTTGGTTTCATTCAAAAGATAATAAGTCAAAGAAACTTTGAACATGATTTAACCGTTATGTGGCCGGCAAACTTTTTGCTTTTTTCTACACCGTGTATTTTAAATGGGTGCTGGGTACCCGGGTACCCTGCCGGCCACTTAAGGGTTAGAAGAAACTTTTTCAAAAAAAAATTGTATTTAAACTTAACCCAAAGTTGCCAAATTTTCTAAAAAATGATTATAAACTTACGGCAGTGTCGCTGGAAGTTGAGTCGACCAAATTTTAAGATGAGAGCGGTAATATGACCCATTTCTGTTAGCTTTCAACTGCTTTTTACAGAACTTAGCTAAAAAATCTAGAAAAAAAGTTATTAAGTAAATTATTCCTTGATGTCATCGACCAAAAGTTTGGGGTCACCCCTCAAAATGGTGTATCGGCCAAAAGTTTCGGGTCACTATCGTAAAACATGGAAAACTGATTTGTTGATATCTTTGTCATCTTTCATTCAATTTTAATAGTCCATTTTATGAGCCGATTTTAAGAATGAATTTTGACAGGAGGTAGTGTCCAATAACCCGTGAAAACCAACATCATCATCAACATTATTGCACTTCGTAAAATGGCTCATTCTTCTTCTAAAACTTAACGTGAAGTTGCCTCATTTTTTGAAGCGTGGTAAAATGTGCTAACTTCACATAACATTTTTATATACAAAAATCGTTAAATACGTTAAGTTAAAGACATCAATCGTAAATTTAGTTAATTTTCTTTGAAATGAGCCAAAAACTAATTAAAATTGAACTATAGATGGCGAAGATATCACCAAATCACTTTTTCACGAAAGTGACCCCAAACTTTTGGCCGATGACATCAAGGATTAATTTACTTAATAACTTTTTTTCTAGATTTTTTAGCTAAGTTCTGTAAAAAGCAGTTGAAAGCTAATAGAAAATGGGTCATATTACCGCTCTCATCTTAAAATTTGGTCGACCCAACTTCCAGCGACACTGCCGTAAGTTTATAATCATTTTTTAAAAAAATTGGCAACTTTGGGTTAAGTTTACATACAAAATTTTTTGAAAAAGTTTCTTTTAAATCATGTTCAAAGTTTCTTTGACTTATTATCTTTTGAATGAAACCTAGGGTTTTGAAATCGGACGCAAATTGGCGGAGATATGGGCCTAAAAAAATGACATGTTTTTGAGGGGGTGACCCCAAACTTTTGAACGGGAGTGTATATAATATAATATGAAAGAAAAAAAATGACATCTAATTGTTTTGCTCTCACATCAGAAGACCGACTCCAAAGTCATTTTGTCCTTAATTTGGGACTTCTTAAGTGTAAACATTATTATGACGTTGAATATTTGTCTTCTGCTTTCTTAAATACTTCTTAATACTTCTTAAATATAAGGAAATCCTGTGTAGTTTTTCACATGCTAGCGCACTCACGAATTAAAGAAAAATAAATACCCTTATGAATATTTCAAGCTAAGTGTCCTCGTAGGCGTAAAAAACTATTTTTTATGGTATAAGAATATCTGTTTGATATTCTCGATTAAAAAAAAACTTCCTACATCATTTTTCTTGCGCTCTCATTCTAAATCATGTAAGAACGAAAAGCAGCTTTATGATTTTGGAAGGGCGGAAGAGCCTCTTATATTATCTTTAGTGATTGCTCATGTGATTTTTTTTATAAAAATATAAGAAAAGTTAACTGTGACATTTCTCAAAATGTTGTGCTCTCCAAATTTGACCTTTTTCATACAAGGAAATTTTTAATACGCCCTTCAACACATTAAAATCGCCTTTACCATTTTTCTAATTGTTCTGCGCTTTCACAAACCTAGAATAAAAATCCATGTATTTTTTTCCTGCTAAATTTTTTCTTTCAAATATAAAAAACCGTGTACGATTTTTTGTGACATCTTATGTAAAAAAATAAATAACCTTCGTAGATTTTCCCATTTTTATTGTGACCTCACAAGTGCAAAGAAATTCAGTGATATTGGGATATTTTCCAGGGATCCCTTCATAAATCTCTACAAATGAAAGAAGTATTAGGGGATTCTTTCAGAAATTCGTCAAATTTTCTCAAAGATCATCCCACAAATTTCTCTATTGGCTCTTTTAAAAATCTATCAAAAAGTCATTCGGAAATTTTCACTTTTATTTTTTCATCGATATTTCATTATATTCATACAAAAATCCTCTAGCGATTCCATTGAAAAATCTTCCACGGAATTGAAGAGAAATTCTGCCTTTAATGCCTTCTGAGATTTCTCCGATTTTCTAGAGATAAACTCAGAAAAAAAATTTACGTTTGCATTACAAAAAATGGACTTTTTTCGAAGTGAAAATTGTAGAAAATTTTATAAGCTAAATATAAACAAGTTGTTATTTTTGTTTACTAACAGCATCTATTGGTTATGCTAAAAAAATTGGTACAGACCAGACCGCAGTTTTATTAAAGTTAGTGAGGATGTTGGTTGCAGTAGTCGAAAACAAACGTGTTGGCATATTTTTCGATATTTTTACCGTTTTGAGCTATATGTCTATGAAAACTATTACATATTTAGTTGCGTATAATCTTATCAATTAACGCTTCGAAACTATTGAGAAACTTTTGAGAAATAAGAATTCTATGTTGCCCCAAGTGTCAAAAAACAGCAAATTTCGACTTATAATTTTATCATGCTAAACATCGTTGGAGAGCCATGTCAAAACAGAATATAATCACCCCTATTATGTTCCCGAATGAATAATAGGCCGTCCCTTATTTTGCAAAAATTGGAAATGTGATAAGTTCGTTGTTGGAAAATGATCGTTTTAGCTAAAAAATGATCGTGTCAAAATTTGAAGTCATTATCTCGAGGCTAAGTGGTCCCTCAAGGGGCCTAAAGTTGTCAAAACTTGTATGGGACCAAAAAAACATGAATTTTTTTTTCGACAAAAAATACGCTAGTCTACTAAAACCGGTGATTTTAGGACCCTAAAGGGCCAAAAATGTGCTTAGATTTGCGATATCTCTACTCGTTTTTGAGTTATTGAACAAAATAAGGCAAGTTTCCTTCGGAATCTAAAAAAATGGTCAAAAATGCTGATTTTTCAGTTGTTTTTTGTCAATATCTTGGAAACGAGTAGAGATATCGCATTCCTAAGCACATTTTTGGCCCTTTTGGGTCCTAAAATCACCGGTTTTAGTAGAATAGCGTATTTTTTTGTCGATAGAAATTTCATGTTTTTTTGGTCCCATACATTTTTTGACAACTTTAGGCCCCTTGAGGGACCACTTAGCCTTGAGATACGGACTTCAAATTTTGACACGATCATTTTTTAGCTAAAACGATCATTTTCCACTAACGAACCTATAACATTTCTAAATTTTGCAAAATAAGGGACGGCCTAATGAATAACTATATCTCTCGTGAACATTTGGTGCAATTGATGCAATAGTTTACCAATTTTTTAAAGCAAATTTTGTTACCCAAAAAGAAATATGATGTGACCGAATTTTCTTAAAAGTGCCACCCTACTTCAAAGTCCCAGTATAATGTGAAATGATCACAATCATCTAAGTTGTTCATATATTTTCATCAACCATGCAAAGATATACTCGTACAAATTTTTGAGCAATTTTATCTCAATGGAGCACAGAGGTACACTGCGCAATGCAATGTATGCCCTCAGTAAAAAATCATTGGGAATAACATAAAATTTTTCAACAAGGTATCACATTTATTTGAATAACTCCACAATCAATGCATATATCGTTATGAAAATTGGAATGGAAATAGTAAACAAGTTGTAAAATCGGGGATTTTTTTTTGTTTGGAGAGACTTAACCGTTTTCGGCATTCGTCTCTTATCGGGGAAAATTTTTAAATATGACTCTTTAGGGTAAAACAACTTCATGAAAAATTGATGAAAAAGTCCGTTTTTTTAATGCAAACGTTAGGACCTTTTAATGAAATCTTCCTTGTATTGCTTTCGATTTCTTTAGAAAATACTCCATGAGTTTCTTTTGAAAGTTCTTTAGTACATCTTCCGTGGATCGCTTCAGAATTTTCCACTGATTTTTTTGTAGAGGATCTTCCAAAGGTTCTCCATAAAAATCCTTTGAGAAACGCTTGTATGGGTTTCCTCAAAAATCCTCCATAGATTTTTTTATTCAGAAATCTGTACCTGAATTCTTTCAGAAATTAATGTACGAATGCTTTCAGAAATGCTTTTGGCGATTCTTTAAGAAAATCAAAGGTTCTTCCAGAAATGTCTCCAATGATTTGTAAAGAAAATCTTTTTCGTACTCCTCCCCCGCCAGAAATTCATTCTGGAATTCTTATAGGCATTTTCCTGTGGATTAGTTCAAACATTCCTAAAGAGATTCCTCCATAAATTTGTCCATGCATTCCAAATCCAAGGAAATCTTCAATGGATATTTAAGAAAATTAATCCATGGAGTCCTTTATAAATTATTCCAGAAATTCGGTTTTCAAATCTACCAAAGTTTAAAATTTCCTCCAAATATTCCCCCATGAATTTCCCCTAGAATTCTTTTCAAGAATTCTATGGGTTATTTCACTAAGAACTTTATTCCATTTCTAGCGATTCGTTTAAAAAAAAACATCGGAAATTCCCCAAGGTTTTTTGTTCAGATTTTTTCACAGGAATTTCTTAAGATTTTTTTTTCAGTTTCTTTATTTTTTTTCAGTATTTTCTGCGTAAATTTTCCAAATATTTCTCTAGACATTTGTTAAGGATGCTCTTCAGAAAGTCCAGAGATATGTTCAGGAATTGCTCTAGGTATTCCATGGAAAATTCCTACGTGAATGTGTCCAGAAATTTCTTCAGAGATTATTCATTTAATTTATCTGGAGAAATTAAGGTAAAATATTGCTGGAATCCTTTTAGAGAGATTTGCTTTAATACTTTCAGTGATCCAGACAGGAATTTCCCCCTGAAATTAAAGCAGGAGTTCAGAAAGAGATCAGACAGAGATTCCTTCAGGGTTTTCTCCAGATCTTTCTACATTTCTTATGAGTTCCTTAATACTTTTTTTTCCTATGAGTTGCTCATTTTTTTTTTCTAGGAAATACAACAAGGATTTTCCAAGTAGTTTCTCCAGGAAGTTAAGAAATTCCTCCTGGGATTCCTTCAAGAAAGTCTCTGGGATTTCTTTGGATACTCCTCCAGAAATTCATTCAAAAGTACTTTCTAAGATTTCTACATAGATTCTGCTGAAGATTTATTCAAAAATTCTTCACGAGATTCTTCCAGAAATTCCTGTTGGGATTCCTACTGAAACTCCTTTGAGGAAATATTTGTATCTCCAGGGAATTTTTCAGAATTTTATGGATTGCATCTGGACCATCAGCAAGGGATTTCTTCGAAGATTTCTCCATGGAGTTTTTTAAGAAATTCTTTTAGATTTTTTTTTTTACAAATCCAGCTTTGCTTCGGAAATTCTTCCTACGGCTTCTCTATCACTGTTGACAGTACATCTGTTTCTCCAGTTTCAGTTGGGTACGTGTACTGCGCAAGAGTGTTAGCCATTTTACATTTTACAATTCCAGGATGAACTACACATTTTGACAAAATGTCAAAACAGACTTCACCAAGAAAAATTAGAAAAACTTGATTATTTCTAGACATTTTTTTATTGCCTTTACTCACTGCAGCAAGGCCACTTTGATTTTGATATTATAACAAATTTTGTTTTCTGATTGTTATCAATAACTTACTTATTTCAAAATTTGTTATTGAAATATTTTGAAAATTCACAATTATTAAGTTGTTATTGAAACTAACAAAACGTGTTATTCAACTGGTCTTCCAGGAATGTTTTTTTGTTATGATTTATGTTATTTTGCCGCTTATGACAGACAAGTTTATAACATGATATGTTATGTTAATAACATGGAAATAACTCTATCTGCTACTCAGTTATTTTGCCGAAATAACATATTTTATTATGCTGTTGTAAGTCCCTTCTGCTCGGGCAAGAAGAATTCTTGCAAACTCATAGGAATTTCTCTTGCGTGTAAATTACAGGAAAAAATCGGAAAATTATGCATGACGGGGTTATCCCAGAATAGTTATTAATTATGCACAATTGTGAAGTCATTTCCTTAGAGCGTACTGGTGTAGGGGGCGCTAAAATTTGAAAACTTTGAGTAATCAGCTCTGATTTTACCATGACAGCACTGATCGTATTATTGTCTAGTTTCCTCTCTCGCTGTTTTTGGGATTGATTGCTGACTCGCACGACCTGACACCAGAACTTTAATTTTCCAGAAAAAAACATAGTGCACAGTTAAGCGCAGAGTCCTTCACTGATACTGCCGCCTCTAATTTAGAGCATAGACGCTCGCTCATTTTATCGCTCGCGTCAGGATTATTAGTGTAATCATTTCCACACCAGAGTAAGAACGTCAAAGCTTGCCTAACACCGCGTAAGAACTTACTCAGAGTGAAAGAACGACTCAACATAATCTTTCTTTTCCTATTCACATTCTCTGGGCATGCCGTGACCGAAGACAGCCATTATTATGCATTCACCACTAGTCCAAGACAGCATCAGCAAAAAAGGAAAAGTGCAGTTTAACCACATCGCTTTCGAACCAACGTAAGCATGCTTTCCTTCTCCTGTCTGACACTCAGTCACTTGGACGAAGGCTGACGTTGTGGCGAACCAGCAGCGCGAAAAGGGAAAATCCTATAAACCCATAAAGGAAGATTGAATAGAAAATTGAAGTAATAAATTTGAGACCTTAATAAATTAAAGCGATTTTCGCTCGGGAATCGCTCCACGTTTTTTCTCTGCCTTAGTTTGCTGGCTCAACGTTTTCTTTAGCTAGCAACACTTTTGTTATTTCCATAAATAAATCCTTCGGTTTCCTTGGCGAGAACTTCAGACTACAATTGAGACGTTGACATCTTTGTTGGTCAACACATTTCACCACTGACTGACTTGGAAGATTTGCTTTGACCACCACTCGACTTCGATTATCCACTTCAGTGCGTTGGTCGATGCGTAACAAAAGACTTTCTCAAAAGCCTTGCTGTAAGAAGCTGGCACGCATCACATGGCCATATGATCCGCGACAAACCATTTGCGATGTCCGCTCTCGAAACTTGAATGGTCGAAATTTCCCTTTTTGTTCCTTTTATTCGATGACCTTTTGGGTTCGGGTCAGAAATGAAAACTGCGTCCACGCAGGATAATGGATGGACCCGGGTGAGCCTGGGTGAGCTGTCTCGGCCGAAGAGGGATTTATGGTTTCTTTACTACACCAACATATCCAGGAAGAAGCTTAACACTGAACGCTATTGAAAAGAGATTATCGATAAATCAAGTGTGAGAAATCTTGGTGGGTGAGCCGGACTCTATGGAAGGTCAACAGTATCAGTGAGGAAGAAAGCGAAAGAATAGGGCCTCCTACCGGGTGGTCTGTCACAACATGCTTTTGTTGTGTGATTAATTTCAAGAACCCTGAGGGAAAATTTATGGAGTAGCGCAAATTTTGAATATTACTGGAAGCAAGAGAAGTAATTTTTGCTACTCTGTTTTGCGGATGTACGTTCATGATACATTTTAACAGCAATCAATACAATTTGGCCAGAAAATTTATTTTATTTAAACAGGGTGCGGTCGCAGTTAGTCAATTACCTTACCTTACCGGTCAGGCTAAGGCTGGAGTGGCCTCTGCTGTACATAGTAGCCGCCTCCATTCCATTCGGTCCATGGCTGTTTGTCTCCAGTTCCGCACTCTGCGTAGGGTCCGCAGATCGTCCTCCACTTGGTCGACCCACCTAGGTCGCTGCGCTCCACGTCTTCTTGTACCGGTCGGATGACTCTCGAGAACCATTTTAGTCGGGTTGCTATCCGACATCCTGATGACGTGACCCGCCCACCGTAGCCTCCCGATTTTCGCGGTATGGACGATGGTTGGTTCTCTCAGCAGCTGATGCAGCTCGTGGTTCATTCGCCTTCTCCAAGTCCCGTCTTCCATCTGCACTCCGCCGTAGATGGTACGCAACACCTTCCGTTCGAAAACTCCAAGGGCGCGTTGGTCCTCTGCACGTAGGGTCCATGTTTCGTGCCCATAGAGGACGACCGGTCTAATCAACGTTTTGTAGATGGTTAACTTCGTGTTACGGCGAACTTTATTCGATCGTAGAGTTCTGCGGAGTCCAAAGTAGGCACGATTTCCTGCCACAATGCGCCTCTGAATTTCTCTGCTGCTGTCGTTGTCGGCGGTCACCAGTGAGCCCAAGTACACGAATTCTTCAACCGCCTCGATTTCATCACCGTCGATATGAATTCGGGGTGGCGGGCGCGGTGATTCCTCCCTGGAGCCCTTTGCCATCATGTACTTTGTCTTCGACACATTAATGACTAATCCGATTCGCCTGGCTTCACTCTTTAGTCGGATGTACGTTTCCGCCATCGTCTCAAATTTACGAGCAATAATATCAATATCATCGGCGAAAGCAAGCAGCTGAACGGACTTCGTGAAAATCGTCCCTAGTCGTTAGTCAATTACACCATTCCTATTTAATTGCTATTGAACGGATTTTACCGATCCGGTAACTTTTTGTTTATTCCATTCGTTGTCGTTGCTTTGCATCCGCTCTAATTTGATTAACATTCTGCCGAGTTCCATGCTGCAGCAACAGCATTACCGCCCGCGCTGCGAGACGAGATATCCGCATTGCTCTACATTACTCTAAGTCATAGGTTCCCAAACTTTCAGGTCACGCGACCCCCTTTTGTCAGCAGACGTAGTTTTCGCGACCCCCCATAGAAATTCCCTCATTTATTGTCTGTAACAGTAAAATATTTTACTGCCCCTCGCGACCCCCTGGATGTAGGCTGGCGACCCCCCTGGGGGGTCGCGACCCACAGTTTGGGAAACCATGCTCTAAGTAGTAAGACTAACTGAATCCATTGGAGCATGTGATTCAAATCCTCCTCTAAACTTGAACTCTTGCAAACCAACAACACTCCAAGCTCAATGTCACCAGAAATACAGCAGCAGCAGCAACATCGAGTAGCAGTGGAATTGTCTATTTTTTCTCCAATGCCACTTCAAACCACATTGTTTTCTCATTGAGTAGGTCGCCTAGCCCGTGCTTGGGTTGTTGGCAACAACGAAAACTTCCACTTCCACGGTCGCGCGTACACAGCTGCGAGGGTTTTCCGTGTCGAAGAGGACAAACCGAGTCAAGAGCTGGTGTCCTTTCAAGCACTTAGGTACGTACCTCGCCTCGGTAACCAGTGTACAGCAGTGGCGTTATGATGATGATGGTGATGAGGATGATGATGATGAGGATGATCCGTGCGGTTGGATATTTTTATTTCGCGCTTCAATGGTGCACCACCACCGCCCGCCGCCATTACCGTAATACCACCTTGGCCAGCTCATCAGTATTTGCACTCTTGGTGTTTGCCACTGGTGTCAAAGGGTAGTTGATTCAATCAGGCCATGAAATACACAATCATTCAAAATGAAGTTTTGAAAAGAATGAGTTGGCGAAATTCTTGAAGGTGTGTTGGAACATCACAAAAATCCAGAACTCATTTCATCTATTTAATATTGCATCAGATTCAAGATAAAACAGAAGCCACAATGGAGAAATATAAAACACGGTTCGTGGTTGCCGCTCTCCATCCTTGCTTACGGCCAATCCTCGCCAAGTCACGCTCCACCTGGTCCGCCCATGGTGCTCTCTGCGCTCCACGCCTTCTCGTACCAACTGAATCTGTCGCGAACACCAACTTAGCAGGATTTTTGTACGGCATTTTTGCAACATGCCCTGCCCACTGTATCATCTCGGCTTTGGCCACTTTCTGAATGCTGGATTCGCCGTTAAGTGCAGCGAGCTCGTGGTACATCCATCTCCGGCACACACCATTTGTATGCACACCGTCGAAGATCGTCCTTACCATCGTGTCCGTAGCGTCTTATTAGCGTCTGTCTTGTACATGGTACACTTGGTGCGTGGGTGAATCTTTTAAGACTGCAGCTTCGTTTAGAGCCCATTGACTTCCACTGTTGATGCGCCTTCGTATTTTACGGCTAGCACTATTGGCAGCCGTCAGTAAGGATCCGATGTAGACAAATTCCTCCACCACCTCGAAAGTATCTCCGTCTATCGTAACATTGCTGTCTAGACGGATCCGGTCGTGTTTGGTTCCGCCTACCAGCATGTACTTTGTTTTAGACGCATTCATCAACAGTCCGACCTTGCTGCTTTGCGTTTCAGGCGGGTTCCAAATGTTCTGGCGATATTGTCCATGTCATCCGCAAAGCACACAAATTTACCGCATTTTGTGAAAATCTTACTCTGGCTGTTGAACCCGGCACGACGCATCATTCCTTTTAGAGCGATATTGAGAAGTAGGCATGAGAGTCCATCACCTTTTCGCAATCCCAGGCGAGATTCGAATGAACTGAATAGTTCACCCGAAACTCTTACGCAGTTCTGCATATCGTCCATCGTTGCATTAATTAGTCTAGTCAGCTTCCCAGGAAATCCGTTTTCGTCCATATTTTTGAGCTGGTGGGGAGTTGGGAGTTGGTGGGAGTTGGTTCGTTCCCGTCCTCTGCTGCACCTACATGGTCATTTCCTGAACTGTCTTGATCTCCCGTGCCTACATTCTCTTCGCCATTCAGGTGCTCGTAGAAGTGCTGCTTTCACCTTTCGATCACCTCACGTTTGACCGTCAAGAGGCTCCCATCCGTATCCCTGCAGATTTCGGCTTGCGGCACGTAGCCTTTGCGGGATGCGTTGAGCTTCTTGTAGAACTTACGTGTTTCTTGTGAACGGCACATCAGTTCCATTTCCTCGCACTCCGTTTCTTCCAGGCGGCGCTTTTTCTCCCGGAAGAGACGGGTCTGCTGCTTCCGCTTCTGTCTGCATCGCTCCACATTCTGTCGGGTTCCATGCTGCAGCATTACCGCTCGCGCTGCGTCCTTCTCCTCCAGAACCGCTCTGCCCTCCTCGTCGAACCAATCGCGATTGCAATCGTTACGTCGACTCCGTTCCACGTACCCGATGATGCTCTCGGCTGCGTTGTTGATGGTTGCTTTGACTGTACTCCAGCAGTCCTCTAGAGGTGCCACATCGAGCACACCCTCGTCCGGCAACGTTGCTTCGAGATTCTGCGCGTATGCGGTAGCGACATCCGGTTGCTTCAGTCGCTCTAGATCGTACCGGGGCGGCCGCCGGTACCGTACATTGGTAATAACGGAGAGTTTTGGGCGCAGTTTAACCATCACCAGGTAGTAATTAGAGTTGATATTAGCGCCACGATGGGTCCTAACGGCGATAATGTCAGAGAAGTGCCGTCCATCAATCGGAACGTGGTCGATTTGCTATTCCGTTTGTTGTGGTGATCTCCAAGTGTAACGATACGGGAGGCTGTGCTGGAAGAAGGTCCTACGAATGGCCATGTTCTTGGAGGCGGCGAAGTCGATGAGGCGTAGGCCATTTTCGTTCGTCAGCTGGACTTTCCAATCGTCGGTCTGAATTCCTCCTCCTGGCCTACCTGAGCGTTTAGATCCCCTATGATGGGCTTGACGTCGTGGTTTGGGCAGCTGTCGTACTCGCTTTCGAGCTGCGCGTAAAATGCGTCTTTGTCATCATCAGTGCTTCCGGAGTGAGGGCTGTGCACGTTTACTATGCTGAAGTTGAAGAATCGGCCCTTGATCCTCAACCTGCACATTCTTTCGTCGATCGGCCACCAACCGATCACGCGCCTCTGCATGTCGTCTATCATTATAAAAGCTGTTCTCAGCTTACGCGTGTTCTGCATTGGCATTTCATCCAACTACAGTGCTAAATAGCTACACACTTCGAAAAACCAATGTAATTTTGTGTCATTTTACTGCGACATATGACAGCGAGTAGAATGACACAATTTTGAGTTTCATCTTATTTTTACAATACACCTTTTCAAGCAGCTTTGTAATTTACAGCGAGTGCTCCTGCTGACATCATAACCGCAATCCAAAAAAAATCCAATCCAAACAAAAAAAAAATCCCCTCATCATTTTTCGGTTGAAGCGTAATGAAAACCAGGAATTTTGTTCGAATGTGCTTTATTTACGTTTCTGTAGGTTCAATATTTTTAATAATTGTAATTTTTCACTCTCTTACACTGCACTGCCGCATGATCCGGAACAGCTCCTTCTCTAGCTTGAACATTCTTTCGTACTGTCGCGAGCTGCATTCGTGAAAATCACATCCTGTCGCACACAGATGTTAGAAATTCGGACGCTCTAGATTATGCACTTCATTCACAATGCGTAATGTTAATTTATTGCCTTATTTAATCCAGAAAACGAACTCTAAAGAGGTTCAACAAAACATCGGATAAACGATTGCGTTTGACGTTTCAGTGACAACAAACATAGCGCGGTTGCTTTACGTTACTAGTCATGTAAATCTATGGCACATAGCACTGAAAACTAAGTCTGTTATTCGAATGCTACAGGTGCGCGTTCAAAAATATCTCCAAAAAGCTTTAAAAAATTTGGACGATGCTGGTTTGTTCGTTCACATCTTGAAAGACTCAAAAATAAATCATCATGTTGTTTATGTCATTGTTGATTACGTCAATTTCTTCAATTGCGTCACTGTAAAAATTGAGGATTTTTTAGTGTGTAGGCTCAAGTCTTTGCCGGGGATGGTGTTTTTAATGGGCGCCCAGGAGATAATATTTTACCTGAGCTTCCACCCCCAAAAGTACATAAATCATCCACCAACCAATTCTTGAGAAAATTTGCTTTCGAATAAGCCATCGATGGTCACATAGGGTCTTGTATTAAGATAGTTATGCGATGGCAAAGTGAAGCCAGTCTTGTAAACATTCGACACTTTTCGCTACCTTCATTTCGTTGCCGCGGTCGGGTGTCAGCTTGCTTTTTTACACTCGTGCGCTACCTTTACCTCTTGCACACAACACGAGCGGCAAAACGAAAATCAATAAACATCAATAAACATTTGCTTAATTCTAGCTTTTCGCATAGATTTCAGTCGATTCCGATTGTGAATGTAAATACTATTTAGTTTATTCTTGCTTACTCAATTGAATTCAATTGATTGATTGATTGATTTGTCTTTATTAAAGAGACTTTCAGCCCTTGGCTGGTTCGTCTCTTATTGAATTCAACACACATATGGCCAAAACAGCTCTTATTATTGAAAAAAAAAAAACAGGAAAAATAAAAGCCGAACCGTCTCCGGAAGACGCTGTCGTGGTCAAGCGCATTCGTTTGACATTTTGGATTCGAACAGTACTTAGTTTGATTGCTTGTGTAGCGAATGTCAGACAAAGGCAGCCGAAAAGGTGTCAATGACTGTGATCTCTAACAAGACTGAGTGAGGCGACGATTAATGAGAAAATAGCGAGGAATGATGAAAAATAAGTGAGAAGCAAACTGTAAAGAATGAGCAGTGAAGAGTGAGACGTGTAAAGAAGTAATGAGTAAGAAGTAAGAAATGAAGAGCGAGCAGTGATGAGTGAGTTGTGTGAAGTGCGTGAGAAATTAGCTGAAGTGAGTAATGCAAACAGGAAAATAAGGGATGTGAGTGAGTCAACAGTGAAAAGAGAGCAGTGAAAAGTCAGAATGAATAGTAAGCAGTGAGGAATGGAAAAGGCAAACATGGAGAGCGAGGAGGGTGATGTCTATGATGATGCTTTGAGGAGTGAGGGAGTAAGAATTAAGCAATTCAGATAGAGTTCGTGACTAACAAGGTAAATAACACGATGTACACGTGTTCACTAGAACCTCCATTTAGGTATGATTCTCAGAGTATGAGAAAGTAAATTATGTAAATTCTATTTAGACAACATTAACTAAATGGAATTTGATTGTGTACAGAACAGTTGGAGTACCTAAAAATAGAAATAATGTTGGTAACCCAAGTAACAATTTTAATTCTATTTGGTTTTATTTATTTTTATGATAGTTTTATCGGAACATTGCATATTCTAGTTGATCTTATCGGAGTCTCAGCTTAGCACAACTATTCTTCGTCAATATGTGGTTTTAAAAACACCTCCAAGAATACTTGAGGTTCAGTTCATAAAACCATAAACACAACAAGAACTGTTGAACTTATTTTCAGTTTTATAAGGTTCTTGTAGTTATCTTCAATCATCCGTTCTTGATCAAGAGTAACTGTTCTCGCATAAGAACAGTTTGGTACATGAAAAATACAAGAAAAAACTCAAGCATCAGATTTTGATTCTCATCGTTCAATTATTGCTGCCAATCAAGAACACCTACCCGGAAACCCAACCGTAACGCGGTCCAGTGCCAAGTTCCTCCGGTTGCAGCATTCGAAATGAGCTGGGTATGGTCATCTAGGACGTCGTTTCCCGTGCAATCGGGGTTCCAATCATCGATCTTCAAAATCAACAACTACTTACCTGTTGGAAGTGCTGACCGGAGGAATGAGGCACTGCACCGCATCAAGGCCGGTTATCGAAAAAGGTCTGCCTGGTTGGCAACGGTACCGGGCTGATAAATAAATTCATCGGACGAGATTCCCAAAATCCACCGCGGTGCGATAATTTATTGTTTGTTTACAATTTGGCGTACATGTTTTATGACGTTCTTGGCGGAGTTTGCATAAACCTATATCAAGAACGTTATAAACCTGAGTAATCTTGAGTAATACTTCTTACTCTTGCATAAGATGAAATAAATTTAAGGCGTTCTGGATGGAGGTCAACCAGGCTGCATTGAGAACGTTATAAATCCTAGTATTCTTGAGTTATGCTTTTAGCTCTGGCATGAGTTGAAAGAAATTTAAGACGATCTTATGGTGATGTTGATTAAAACCATCGATGATGGACCGACCACCGGCCTAGATTTCAATGGAAGCCATGTTGAGAAAACTCATGAGCAATGTTCGCATGACCAGGAATAATATTTTTAAATATTTTATTAGTGCATTATAATGGAAGCGCGTTTCAATTTTTGGAAGTATCTTGCAACATATATACGATGAATTTCGCTTGGCATTTGGCATCCTTGATACACCACGGAAATATTTTCAATTTGTGTAATAAATTAATCCCGATTACAATAATGTGTCATTTTCGTTGTGTTTTTAATTTCAATTTAATTCACCAAACTTTTCTGTCGACATAAAAGCTGCATCAGCAACAACACTGACAAATTTATTACCGTCAAACGGGGTTATTTGCAACAGCGGTGTAACTTGCAACACGATGACATACATAAAATGTGAACTATTTTTACATAATAATGAAAGCTAGTATGCTCCACCATTTCGGTTATCAAAATTATGTGTACCGAAGATCGTTTAAGGGGAAAAAATTATTTTGTTTCTTTGTTTATTGTTTGGCTACACTATTAAAACGATTTGCTCATTTTATGTCATAAAACCAAGTATGAAAATCGTGCTTTACCTCTCTCCTAAAGTAAGTGCGATAAGTCTGATGACCTTTCTTGCAGTTAGGGTACCTAATAGTAAGCTCAGCTAAACGATAAAAGTTTGATAAAGTTATCGACTAAGTAATGTAAAAAATCATTATCATATGTGACGACCACTATGGGGTAACTTGCAACAGTTGAAATTAACAAAACTTTCTATAATTTATTTTCATTTCACGATATTTCAAGTAGAAATAATTTAAATGGATCATTCAATAATTACGTATCGTGCTCATTTTCAAATGTCGACTCGAATTTATCTTTATTTGTACGTAACCTTCAAACAAAGATAAGGACTTCCATATTTTGAAATTTTATCATGTTTCACCTTGATTAAAGGTTAATTTAGATTATGGACGATTTTAAAACAATCACCAACATCCATTCTGAACCTATTAGAGTAAATTATTGCACTAGAATGCCCAAATTTAATATTTAGTAAGTTGAATGAGTGTTTAAATCATGTTATTTTGGCTAAGTAGCCATACACTACTTCGAACTGAAAATTACCTAAAGATGAATAACTTAACCTTTTCAGCAAATTTCATTAAGCATTGTTGATATATTGTAACTAGTACTGAGTCATGAGCTCTACATATATTTAATATTTGTGAGACGTAAAACCTGCTGTGAAACCATATATCCTCGCTTATAATAACTATCAACCCTTTAATTAAAAAATCCTATTTCAGTTGGTTAGTGTATATCTTTTCAAAGCATTTTCCACGCTTTACATCAAAAACATACACACCAAATTTTTATTGCTGGAATCCAGCAAAGTTTTGCTGATTTTTGGCGTGCTGTAAATTCAGCAATTCAATCAGCAATAAAATGTTTGCTGGATCATTCAGCAACACGAATTGTCATCGGTTGACAGAACGTTTGCTGAACAACCAGTAACCCGAAATTTAATTTGCTGGTTAATCAGCAATTTCACTCGAAGTTGATTTGACAGATGCATTGCTGAATAATCAGCAAAACGCATTCAGATTTGCTGATTAATCAGTAAACGAATCTAAAATAAGTTTGCTGGTATTCCAGCAAATTTGCAGTTTGCTGGATGATCAGTAAAGCTGATATTCTATTTTTTTGGGCTAGCGGCTTTGATTTCAAGTTGGAAAATTCCAAATACCCTGATTTTAGGCTTACGTAATCGCCAAAAGCTTCGTTTAAAAGCACAAAAGACGAATATGCCGGCCTCTTAGTCGTATTTGAAATTTCCCAGCTAAGAAAAAAAGCCCCTTTGGGGGTTTCCTTCTAAAAATAAAATGAAGTTTTTTAAAATGAACGATTTTTTTTCTCTACGATTTTTTTTCTTAAAATTACACGGTTCGACAAATTTTTTGCCCAGCTCTAAATTTCACCTTTTCTGATTGCTCCCGACTAGAAACTCATAAATCCGAAGTTTTGACCCTCCCCCTCCTGGGAGAGGGGAGGGGCATTGATTTGAAATTTTGAAAAATCGAAAAATTTCGAGGTTTTTCGATCGCCATTTCGGCTAAATGCACGATGTCAAAAAAGGAAAAGGTTGACCACGGAGCTTTAGGGGTTGTACAACTATCAACAAAATTTCACGAAGATCCATCAAACCATTCTCGAGAAACGGTGTTTTTACGAAATGATGTTTTAAAGATTTCTTATATTGCACGAATCCAACTACTAAATGGCACAATTGTTGAATTAACCATGTCGTTTAGCATCATAGTGTCTTCGAGGAAGTTTTTCACTACAATAACGTGCTTCTTTTAACCTGTTGGTAAAAATGATCAATCCCCCTAAAAGTGAGATAGAAAATTTACTTTTTTAATTTTTCAAGATACAAGGTTGATGTCTTCACAAGAGTTGTAGAAAATGCTGTTCTGAATAACTTTGCCGAAGACGCCAAATTCGTAACTCCGTTAGTTTTCAAGATACGTTACGTTTTCATTACCGGCGGTCTCTTGAAAGTGTTTTTTCCTCAATAACTTTTTTCACTTTTGATTCCACAATTCTATTCTCACAGTCTCCAATAGGTCAATCATTTTGACTTTCTAAAGGAGACAATTACTTGTACTTTCGCATTTGTATGAGGTAATTTGCTTACTATTGCCTATACAGTAGTGTGGGGCAAATGTTCGCACCTAACAGTCTCCACGAAATAACGGAAAGACAATAATTTCGTTTTTCATTGCTTAACGATTCCCTATCATGTAACCTTCAAAAAAGCACTAGATTTTATCGAGGTCTTTCTGTAGCTCTAGCAATAAAACTTTTAATGCAAGTACTTCAATGCGAACATTTGCCCCATACTTGGGGTATGGTGGATGACTGGTTGACTGGGTAATAACCCTAGTGTGGCCAACATGGTCCTGGCTATCTTTTTCGACTTCAATTTTCAATTTTTTTTTATGGTTAATCTAAAAACACGTGAATATATACTAGAGTGCTTGACCAAATATCAAAGCGAGGAGGTGCGGGAAAAGAGGTATTCTAAACATAATACAGTCGAACCTCCATGAGTCGATGTTCCTTAACTGATATCGACTCATGGAGGTAAATTTTTCCATACTGAAAAATAATTTCTGGGTTACTATGATGGTCCCCCCAAAAAGCTTCCAAAAGGATTTTTGTTCCACTTCTCGATATTTCCTTGAGTCGATAGTCCCTTCAATATCGACTCATGGAGGTTTTACTGTAAATTGAAAATCAACTAGAACCATCATAAGATAAGAAGTGCCAAAAAGAAAAAGCCATTTTAAGAAGAAACCCAAGGATAACTTTGTTAAATTGGATTATTAAAAACTCTTCAATTTTACATAATATTGACAGCATAGCTAAATCTAATAGTTTAGATGTAAAGCTTTTAGTTAAGGTATAGATACGGCACTGAACCATTGTGTAGTGGTTCATTGTTCCATGGTAAAAAAGAAGAAGTATGTGGATTAATGCACGTGTTCAATCGATTGACCTTTGTGCGGAGCCGTGTTATCTAGGTGGCCATGAAAACAAGTACATTCTGTGTAAACATGGCACCGCCCAAATGCCAAATAAGTGAACTTGTGCAAAAGTTCATATTTTTTTGATATTCAGCCATTTCATAGGAAACCACGTGGACGTGATATTTGATGGGTTTGTCGTTCTTTGGAAAATATTGGATCATATTTTATTTTTATGTTGACATAACAGTTATTAATTTTAACCCTTAGGTTAGGGAACATTTTTATACTTTATAGCTAATGGCTAGGATTGTTTAGCATATCTGAAAATAATTTATAATGTCTTCTGAAGCGTATTTTTTTTTATCATCTAAAAGTGGAGCCTCGTAGCCGTGCGGTTAGGGTCACCAAGCTTCTAATCGCACCATGCTGTGAAGTGAGGGTTCGAGTCCCGCTCCGGGCGATGAAACTTTTCGTGAGAATAGTTTCTTCTCCGCATCCACTGGTGCATGCTCCGTGTGTCCTTTGTCTAGTGTTAAGTTTAATTCAGTCTGTGCAGCCTTTGGCTGAAGACGGTGTCCGCGTCTTAAAAAAAAAATATATATGTTTTCGCGACCTCTCAGCCCAACAAACATTTTTGCTCTACAAACCACTTTTAAGTGAACTTTGGCTTAAGAAACTGTTATTCAGCTAGCATTGTTTCTTGGGAGATGTAATTGTTTCTTTTGTATTAAATAGCGACTATTTACATGTAACAAAATTTTCCCCAACCATTCTATCATCGTAAAATAGTTTTACGGAATTGAACACTAGCATTATTTTTCCAAAAGTAATACGAAAAATGAAATTTTCCTGAAGAATTTTTAAAAACCAAACCATTTCAATTAACAGTAATCACAAAAACTCAAAATGTTTTTGACTCAAACAATGAGAACTTAAATTGGCTTTAAGCAAAAATATAGTAGTGTACGGATGTTAAAAAATAGAAAAAAGAGAAATTCATAAAATCACGAATTAAAAAGTATTTTCAACCAAAATCACGTTTAAGTCGATTTAAAAAGACGAATAATGATGTTGAGATCCAAATAAAAAAACACATTCCGTTGCTATAGTGAAAGGATAAACATGAATTAACTTGAAATAAATGGACTTTGTATCATTAAACTATCTTTTATCATGTGCGAACTTTTTCCCCAAGTATGGGGCAAATGTTCGCATTGAAGTACTTGCATTAAAAGTTTTATTACTAGAGCTACAGAAAGATCTCGATAAAATGTAGTGCTATTTTTTGATGGTTACATGATAGGAAATCGTTAAGCAATGAAAAGCGAAATTATTGTCTTTCCGCTCAATAGTTATTTTGTGGAGACTGTTAGGTGTGAACTTTTGCCCCGCACTACTTTATAGGCAAATGTAAGCAAATTACCTCATACAAATGCGAAAGTACAAGTAATTGTCTCCTTTAGAAAGTCAACATGATTGACCTATTGGAGATTGTGAGAATAGAATTGTGGAATCAAAAGTGAAAAAAGTTATTGAGGAATAAACACTTTCAAGAGACCGCCGGTAATAAAAACGTAACGTATCTTGAAAACTAACGTAGCTACGAATTTGGCGTCTTCGACAAAGTTATTCAGAACAGCATTTTCTACAACTCTTGTGAAGACATCAACCTTGTATCTTGAAAAATTAAAAAAGTAAATTTTCTATCTCACTTTTAGGGGGATTGATCATTTTTACCAACAGGTTAAAAGAAGCACGTTATTGTAGTGAAAAACTTCCTCGAAGACACTATGATGCTAAACGACATGGTTGAATCAACAATTGTGCCATATAGTAGTTGGATTCTTTGCATGCAATATAAGAAATCTTTAAAACATCATTTCGTAAAAACACCGTTTCTCGAGACTGGCTTGATGGATCTTTGTGAAATTTTGTTGATAGTTGCACAACCCCTAAAGCTCCGTGGTCAACCTTTTCCTTTTTTGATATCGTGCATTTAGCCGAAATGGCGATCGAAAAACCTCGAAATTTTTCGATTTTTCAAAATTTCAAATCAATGTCCCTCCCCTCTCCCAGGAGGGGGAGGGTCAAAACTTCGGATTTATGAGTTTCTAGGCGGGAGCAATCAGAAAAAGCGAAATTTAGAGCTGGGCAGAACAAAAGTTGATTTTTTGTCGGACCGTGTTATCATTGCTGCATGTCAACTTTTGGCTTGAAATCAAGCCCATTTAAGCTGCAACATAAAACCATTAACAGTGGTAGATGCCATTGCTACGTGAAACATATCTGACATGAAAAAATGAGTAATGAGCTCCTCCAAGTCTAGGCTCTCATTTTGTTTTAAATTCTTCAGGACGGCCTGTAGTTCTGGATCCATTATTAATTTTAACCCACAAGAACTCACTTTTTTCGAAAACACTCGATCGAACTGCACGCGAATTGTGAGACGAGACGACAATGTTTTGACTTTTCGGAATGACAGACCTTGTGACAGAAAGACCCGGGTTGCTGGGTGTTCAGCGAAAAATGAATTGCTGGAGTGCGTTCAGCAATGTTTTTTTGCTGATTTTCGGCGAAATGTCAAATCGGTCGAGTGAAGTGCTGATTTCCAGCAAAAAATGAACTACTGAAATGCGTTCAGCAATCAATAAAGCTGAATTTCAGTAAAATAAAGATATGTTTGCTGAAGTTCAGTAAATCGATGTATTGCTGATATGCTTCCAGCAAAAAAAATTGCTGGATCATGAACAAAAAATTTGGTGTGTAGAATGTAAGAGCAGTTTAATGGTAGCTAACTTAGCTCCATGTCATGTGTTGCAAGTTACCCCACAGATGGGGTAACTTGCAACAAGCATGTATTCTGCACCTCCTGATTAGGTGGCAACGTATTCTGGTAAATCAATTGCTGCATAGTATTCTACTCGTGGTAATTAGTGTACACGATGTTTTACAGTATGTTTCATATGTTTAGATTTTCAATGATATTGCTTCAAAGTCGAAAAGTGTTGCAAGTTACCCCATTTGACGGTATCGTTTTATCGTGCACTTGAAGAATTCTACAAGGAGAGAGCAATTCGCCTTGAGGACAACTTGGGAAGTACAACAAGTTTTAAGAGAAATTTAAAAACAACTCTCCAAGAGCATCTTAGGATGGGCCTCTTTGGTCTTATGGCGGGTTTATGGTTGAGTTGATGTCGTGTTGCAGAGCAATTTAGTTTATGCATGGTTTTAAAGAACAGGTGTTGAAGGATACTTCAAAAGCATTATAAAATTAATGTTGTTACTTGGGAAGGGACAGAAGTAGCGAGTGGAATTAAGAGGTATTAGGGCATGCTGAATGTTCTTGGGTGAGAGATGAAATTACTTTAGGTAGCTATAAAACTTTCTTGAGTATTAGTCATAAAATCTACATGCATAACTTGTGTGTTTGAATTGAATTCATACTTGCACCGCCTCTTGCAATTATATGCTGTCAAGTGGTTTGTTTAATGTTTGTTTATTAATCTTCAAGAGCCCATAAAGTACAGCATCTACAAGCGTAATCAGTATAGAACTTACCATTGAATCCCTCCTGAAACTGCCTGAAACGTTTATGGAACGATTCAAAACACCTCTGAAATCCCTCTGAGGGTCACTTGAGAGCAGTGAATCAAAATGTGCATATTTTCAAAACTGTAGGCCCCCTTAAACCCTATGTAATGCCCCTAATACCCTCCGCTAGACCCCAACCTGCCTCTGAAATCCGCTGAAACTCATGTATCTGCCTTGGACTCCCTATAACGCACATTAAACCTCAGAAACCTTAGAAAACGCTTATGTTTGTCAGAAATTCATTTAAATCCTCTGAGAGTTTTCTAAAATGCCTCCGGAAACCCCCTAAAGCCCCGTGAAACACTCCTGAGACCCTTCTAAAACCCCAGAAAACGCTTTTGTAGTACACCTGGTACCTCCTGAAAATCTTCTGAAATTTTCTGAAATGTCTCCGAAATCGCCTCGAAACTCCTAAGACGCACCTAAGACCCCTTTGAAACCCACATGTAACGCCTCTGAATTTCTCCATCCCTCTTCTAAAACTCCTTTCAAAGCCCTCTGAAACTGCGCATAGCCCCACTTTGAATTTTCTTGCCACTCTCCCTTTTTCAACTTCTTGGCAACCTTGTAATCCGTTTAGGCAAAAATTGAACTTTGGCAGTCCCGACTTATTACTCAAATGGAGGTTTGGACAGAAGACTATACAAATCCGTACAAATGCAAACCATAGAGTAAAGTGGGGCAAAAGTTCGAGTAGGGCATGAGTTTCTTTTGAAGTTTTTGAGCTCAATTCAAATTATTTCTTTCGGGTGTCAAGGTTGATCGAAGTCTTTTTGAAAAAGAATTTTTCACTCCAAAAATTATGAAAATTGATCAATATTTCGAAAAGTAATGATAAAATGTTGGTTTTTTATTAAAAAAAAATGTAATATGCGATGGTCCTTCGAACGCATGGAATGGAATTATGATGAAACCGAGTTCGATATTTTATTTTAAAGGGTTAACTGGGTATGCTTTGAAGATGCTTTAGCATGTATAACTTTTTGCAAAAAAGATTTGGAAATCATATTTTACACATAGTTGGGCAAAAGTTCGAATTGTGGGGCAATAGTTCGAGTCATGTGGCATTTCTAGGTAAAAACCTCAAATTCTGCAAAATGTCTATGTTATCTCTAAAAATGATGAAATTAGTGAGGAAATTCGATCAGAGTTGACAAAATGTTGTTTTATCTCAGCGGTTTTCAGATTGTGCACCGCGGTGCACTTGGTGCACCGCGAAGCCTTGCCAAGTGCACCGTGACAACATGCTGCGAACACAGACAAACAGACGTAACACTTGTGAAATTTCCATCGACCACGCTTTTAACGATCATTTTAAATTTTCATAGTTGTGGCTTTCACAACCAGAGCACATCGTTTTTCTATGCGTTTGACATTTCACACTAGCGCCTTCTGTTGGCGATATTGCAAAACACAGTGATTAGTGCAACTTTTCCACCAGGTGATGATAATGTGAACTGGGCGATGGATTTCCATGAAAATCGTTCAATGTGTTACGTCTGTTTGTCTGTGCCGCGAATATGAATATTCTATCTGAAATATTAAATTTTCGACACTCTGAAGAAAACAAGAGCAGAGCGTTTTAAGGGCAAGCCTGAGCTTGAGCTTGATTGATCGCCCGTGGATGCTACTTCAGTATCGCTAGACCAGCTACACTCACACAAGGCACCAATGAGATATCTGCCGGGGATTAGTAGGCATCTACAGTGTGCGAGAGTTGGTTATCTTTCTATTTTTGGGCAACAATGCCGCCTGCCACGTCAGTTTGCAGGTAAATGTAGGGAAGGGGAAGAAAGTGATGATGCAATCGTTTGTAACCACAGCAGACCGAAAATACCCCTGCGTCTGCACAAATTCATGCGGATGTCGGATTGTTGGTGGGATATGGTTGGCAGATGGTTCACGTATTGGTGCGTGGATGACAGGCGTAAGGCGATAGATTCGTGTGATTATTACTATGAAACTTGCGGCACAGTTCGCTTGATTAGAGTTATGCAGTAGGCGTTTTCTGATAGATTAAACACTGTGCTGTGAAAGTTGGAAGGAAGAGAAACGGATTTTCAACCGTGTCTGTTTCTAGCGATGGCTATGAACATATGAGTCATATAGGTAGATAGGAGAGAGAAAGTATATAGAAAGATAAAAATTATGAGGAAAGGGACGTGCCAGGGATTGAGAACCTAGGACCTTCTGCATACGAATCAGAAACGGTAGTAATTATACCACCAAGCCCGTCTAGGAGCAGAGCGTCTTAAGGACAAACCGATAAATGTATAATAAACATTTACAAAGAATTTCGAGAAAAAACTACCAACAATATCCTATAAATCGGTCACGGTATGCTGGAACGTATTTTCAAGATCTTTGCTAACAATATCAAAAGCTAGTATTTTTTGAGAATATGTTAACGGATTTTCAATTATCTTTGAAGAAATTTACCACAAATCTTGAAGAAAGAACCTCTCTAGAAATTTTGGAAGAATATTTCCCAAAAAAACATACCTGTTATCCGCCAGTGATCAACACAGGGCTTCGTTCAGGTTCTTGTCAGAAATCCACTGAAATTTTACTCATAATCAGACACAACTTTCATCAGAAACCAGACTATGACATCGGTAATAATTTGAATCAAAAATTTCTTAGATTTACAAGACATTGTCAAACACCTTTTGACATGCTTGCGTCAGAAAACACAAACATTTTCTACAAACTGAAAATGTCATCTTTTTACATTTTTGATCATGTGCACCGCGCGGCAGCTTGTTTCTAAGAAGTGCACCGCGAGACAAAAGGTCTGAAAAACCCTATCTGTCTGAATTTGGCGGAAAACTACTAAGGGGTGATACACAAATTATGTCACGCTAAAATCGACCTTTTTCAACCCCCCTCCCCCCTATGTCACACTTTTTGTATGGGACCTCAATATTTTTTGTAAGGGTCGTCACGTTGTGCAATATCCCCCCTCCCCCCCTAAGAGCGTGACGTAATTTGTGTACAACAACTAATATTTGGTGTAGGAAATTTAACCCTGATTTGGGTAAAGTCCAGATCGATCTTTAAAGTGTGTTCCAGTCCAACATCAAATATTAATTGGTTTCAGGTATTCCTATTATCAAAGTGTCGAAATAGTGTGCTACGGTTAGCGAAATTCCACAAACACTAGATTCGAACTTTTACCCCAGTGGTGGGGCAAGAGTTCGAATAAGACACACACATACAAAAAGTATTGTAACGTAAAATAGAAAAGACATTTGGTGTAACTTTGTTCAGCAAAGTTTTAGCTCACGGATGATAGATTCACCAGACGGTATTTATTTATTTATACTGCTTTGGTTTTTTTAAATATTGAATTTTCAACTAAGGTCGAACTTTTGCCCCAAAAAAGTAAAAGTTAAAAGTAGCATTTAACACTACTGGTGCACAGTGCAAAAAATCGACCCAAAAAACGGATCTTTTAACGCCGCTGGTTTCGGTACGTGAAGTTGACCATTTCTGACGTAAAAAGTACGAGAAATCGATTGGTGCTAAATTCATTCACCGCACGGCACGGGAAGTGGTCCATTTTGCCCCAATTTGCCCTTTTTTCATACAAAAAGAGAATTAAAATGTACTTTCAAGCAACTAACACGACTGTAGCTCATTGAAAATAGCTGCAGGTGTAATTAAAGGTTAATAGAAATCATAAACATATATGAAAGATCCTTTTAAATGCTTATATTGCCCCATATGCCCCAACAACTGCTGGAAATTGTGAATTTTACATGATTATGAATGGATTTTTAATGTTACTGATTTGATTTTCTTTTTTTTGCATAAACAAAAAGCGCTAGATCTGTTATAACTAGAATCATCTTCAGTAGTTGTCCAATTTGCCCCATTTTGCCCTATTATCATAGAAAAATGAGATTTAAAATGTATTTATAAGAAACAGATTCTGTAATGGAACGTTGAAATTAGTTTTAGTTGCAATATGAAGCCAACTGCTATCATGGGCATAAATGAAAGATATTTTCCCTGTTTTGCCCTACATGCCCCTAAAACTGCTGGATGATAACATTTTTTCTATTATTTTGTAATGTTACTGGTTGCAATCCATGAAATCCTAGATAATTTTTATATATACAAATACGGTTTATCCAGTGCTTCCCAAACTGTGCGCCGCGGCGCCCTGGTGCGCCGCGAATCTTTCCCAGGTGCGCCGCAGGATTTTTGCTTTTGTGACGTAACAAAAAAAACAAACTCTTTATTTGTATTGCGGAACACTTTTATTTTTTTTTATTAGTAAAACTAGTGTCGCTCACATTTTTTTAAAATCTTTCCTGACTCTTCGATTGTTCCATAGGATTTCTGGTATCCTATTTAAACATATCAATTTAAACCACATTTTAAAATTTCAAATGTTTGAAATGGTTTTTGGAATTCTTAAGCATAAGCTTAGCTTTTGATTTTACTATATCTTGTCCAAAGTTTCAATTTCATGAACATTATTTACGTTCTTTTCAGAATAATTACAAGGTCTTCGGAACAGCTTAGCGGCATGCAGGTTTTCCGATCTGGTAGTGTGAAGAGCTAGCTTTGACCTTTTTGAACCGGACTGTTTCATCAGTATTGCCGCAACCTCGCTGAACTCGTTATGCTCGGTTTCATAAATGGGGTTATATATGGCCAATCCAGGACCAAAGGGTTAAGTTGAAATTTATGAAAATAAGTTCAATCCAAGCCCACCTGGCAGGTCTTTACAATCTCTTCATGTGTCCCAGTTTGCCGAAATTTTCCAAAATAATAAAAGTGTTGCTTAGCAATTTCCGCAAAAAGTTGAAGCTTTGGTCAAGCTCTGTGTAGTCATTTTCATTCAATAAGAATTCTTTAATTATTGCAAACGCTTTAGAATTTTTGACTGAATTTTGGAAATTCAGCAGCTTGTTTTACCTGTACATCTGAGTTTCTTCTTTTTTTTAAACTTCTATGATGAAATCAACATGATTTTTGGAATCTTACAAATATTTAAACTATCTTTGAGAAATTAATTTAAAAAATAGTTTTCCAAATATTGAATTCTGAAAACATGATATTAGAGAAGTGTTTCACGATCTTGTCTTGCACACCGTAAAGTGAAAGTTGCCCAAAATTAAAAATAAATTGTTAAAAACTTGGGTGCGCCGCGACATTTTTGGAAATGTAAAAGGGCGCCGCGATAGCAAAAAGTTTGGGAACCTCTGGGTTTATCGATAAGGTTTAGAATCATTCACGGGAGGGTACAAATAGCTGTCCATTTTACCCCTATTTGCCCTGATTTGTTGTCGCCTCATGAATGAATTGATTTCCCCCATTTGCTTATGTCCAAACTGATGGACTTTTGTTACTGGAACCAATGTAATCAAAAGGACAGTTAAAACATATGACTTTGGTGGGAAATACAGGGTATAATAAGCATTAACTCTAATCTTAAGTTGTGGCAAATATGCACACAACTGATTAAATGGGGCATCTTAAAAATGTATAATTTGCTTTGATATGCCCCATTTAATCAGTTTACCGCATATTTGACATATTTTATGAAATGCTTATTATGCCCTTAGTTGCCCATCAAAAGCTGAAATTATTGAAAAGTTCATATATATGTCTTTTTGATAAGATTGGTTTCAGAACCAATGCTAATAAGGGATTTTTTTTTGTCTGTATTAACGAGATTTTTAACCCTAGGCTAGTTCATCTCGGGACCCACGCTTTACTTCTCTTCCGAAGGAAGAACTCGCATTTTTGTAAGTTTGTCGGGAGTGGAATTCGATCCCAGGTTCTCGGCGTGACAGTCTTGTGTTCTAACCACCACACCAGGTCCGCTCCACTAAGGAAAATTAATTTATTCATTACTTGACAAAACATTAGGGCAAATTGGGGTAAAATGGACAGCTATATATATACCATTCCGAGAATGATTGTAGTATTAATCGATAAACCGCATTTGTATAAATGATCCAGGGCTTCATGTTTTGCATCCAGCGACATTCCATAACCATACAAAATATGTTATTATCAAACAGTTTAAGGTGAATATATAACGAAGCCACACCTCGAATATTCAAGAGCACAAATCTGAAGAACCGAATGTCGGTTTGAGCTGAAAAGTTGATCGATTGGTCACCACCAGCGGGTGACCAAACGATCATCTTTTCAGCTCAAACCGACATTCGGTTCTTTAGATTTGTGCTTTTGAAAATTCGAGGTGTGGCTTCGTCATATATTCACCTTAAGGGGTATGTAGGGTAAAATAGGGAAAATATCTTTCATATATACGCATGATAACTGTTAGCTTCCAATTGCACCTAAAACTAATTTCAACGTTCTATTTTTTCATGAAAATAGGGCAAAATGGGGCAAATTGGACAACTCCCGAAGATTATTCTGGCGATAAACGATCTACCGCTTTTTCTTTATGCCAAACAAACCAACTTTAATTAAGTAACATTAAAAATCCATTCATAATTAGGAAAAATTGCGAATATCAGACAGTTGTTGGGGCATATAGGGCAAAATAAACATTAAAAAGGATCTTTCATGTATTCTTATGATTCCTATAAACTTCTAATTACACCTGCAGCTATTTTCAATGATCTACAGTCGTGTTAGTTGTTTGAAAGTACATTTTAATTCTCTTTTTGTATGAAAAAACGGAAAAATGGACCACTTCCCGTGCCGTGTGGTGAATGAATTTAGCACCAATCGATTTCTCGTATTTTTTACGTCAGAAATGGTCAACTTCACGTACCGAAACCAGCGGCGTTAAAAGATCCGTTTTTTGGGTCGATTTTTCCCACTGTGTGGTGTATCAAATATTTTGATCCTTTAAACTTATTGGTGTTCAGAACGTTCTAGAAGGTCAACAAAGCCTCAAACTTAATTATTTATAATTTTTCCTAACAGAGAAGCAGGTATACAATAATTTTGCCAAAGACAAAGTTTACTTTTACCATGTGGGTGATTTTAGACATCGAATTCAATTTCCCGGCCCAAAGGGTACTTTTACTCAGCATCCACCCAAAACGCCGAAGATAGTAAGACATCTGAATACATTTCAAGTTCCATTTAGGTGAATAGATTCATTGCCTAAATGGATTTTATGGTTTTAAACCAGTTTGAGGAGGGTGATTGTCTGTGAATGGATGGGTGAAGTCATGCGTGGTGATTAGGCTGCGGCTTATTTTTTAAAAGTTGTTGAAACCTGGAATTCGTAAGCTCTTTTGGATTCAAAAAGAGAAACCTCTGAGTTTAAGCCAAAAATATTGAGATTTAGAGGTCGCGCAATCGCTTCAAAGTCGAATTTTCGAGTAATAAAAAGGTGTTTTCACTTCAAGTGCCATAACTTTCTCATTTTTCAACCGATTTTCAATCTTTTTTTTATGAATTTCTCACAAATTGAATTTCGAATAAACTCATAGAACATCATTTTTTTCCAAAGTCACGCAAAATATGAGTTTTTGAAGATTTAATTCATATTTTTCTTCTTTTTACAAAAATTTTTAACTTTAGAGTCCTATAACTTTTTAACCGTTTGAACAATTTTAAATTTTTTAGCTTGCTTTT
This sequence comes from Aedes albopictus, assembly GCF_035046485.1. Lineage (NCBI taxonomy): Eukaryota > Metazoa > Arthropoda > Insecta > Diptera > Culicidae > Aedes > Aedes albopictus. Next base: position 334,406,875 of record NC_085138.1, read on the forward strand.
GTAGATATTTTTGTTGCCTAAGAATGCTGTGAATAAACTGTACCTTTAAAAAACGTTTCAAAATAGATAAATACCAAAAACCGTTCAGAAACACGTATTTTATTGGAAAAATCAGAATTTTGGCAAAATTTTAATAGTTTTCATGCTTAGTTTCGAGCTCAAAGTAAAAAATTTATACTCAATAATCATTGGGAAGCCTTAAAATTCAGTTTTTGGAGTGTTCTGAATCAAAAAATATTTTCATGTTCGAAATGCGAGAAAAAAAATTTGAAAAAAAAAATCCTCCGATGTGTTCCATATCCCTAAATATGATACTCAGTATCTGGTTTAGAGTAAAAAATTGCAAATAATCGTCAAAAACTCCAATTATGCATGAAAAAATAAAGTTTTAAGGCATGTTTTGGCAGTTTTTGGTGAAAAGTATCATAAAAATGACTACTTTGAAGAAAAGTTTGTTTGGGACAAAGATAGGCAACAAAAATATCTACAAAAGCAAGCTGAAAAAATTTAAATTGGTCAAACGGTTAAAAAGTTATAGGACTCCGAAGTTAAAAATTTTTGTAAAAAGGAGAAAAAAATGAATTAAATCTTCAAAAACTCATATTTTGCGTGACTTTGGAAAAAAATAATGTTCTACAAGTTTATTCGAAATTTAATTTGTGAGAAATTCATAAAAAAAGATTGAAAATCGGTTGAAAATTGAGAAAGTTATGGCACTTGAAGTGAAAACACCTTTTTATTACTCGCAAATTCGACTTTGAAGCGATTGCGCGACCTCTAAATCTCAATATTTTTGGCTTAAACTCAGAGGTTTCTCTTTTTGAATCCAAAAGAGCTTACGAATTCCAGGTTTCAACAACTTTTGAAAAATAAGCCGCAGCCTAGTGGTGATGGGTTTAATGGCATGGGCGAAACTACGATTTTTTGCTAGAGGGTGCACTACAAACAAATATTCATTAGTTCATCCATTCTTCATTTATCGCCCCATATCTCACAGTAATGCTTTGAAATTCTAGGGGTTGCCTGGCAACCCCGGCACCCCAGGTAGTTTCGCCTATGTTTAATGGGGTTGCAGGGGGTTTTTAGGGGTGTTGCAATGCGTGTCTCCGAAGGGTTTCCCAGGAGTTTAAAGGAGCTCTCAGGTGAGCTTCAGATGTTTGTCAAGGCGAGGGGGTTTTAGACGGGCTTAATACGTTTCGAGTCGTTTTCGGAAGTTTCAAGAAGTAAGGCTTCCAGGAGAGCTTCAGGGGAAATTCAGAGGGGTTTAGATCGCATTGAAAATTGATAGAAATGAGAAAAACAACAAATTGCTACGATGAGTTGTATTATTTCCAGAACGATTTACTTAACACTTTTTTAATAGTCGTAAAAACCCTCTCCCCGAAGCCAGTGTCAGTGTTTATTCAGCATCGCGTGCAAGTTCTTCTCAAAAGTGGTCCGCTTCACGGAACATGAATCGTCGTCATCCTTTCATCCAACCACTACTGGGTATACTGATGCCGTCGGCTAAGACCTACACCGCACAAAGGCTTGCTTGTTTAATTATGGTTGAGGTTTTTCCGTTCATTTTTTTTTTTTGTTTTTGTTGGTTTTGTTGGATCACCCTGAAAACCGTAGAAAATTTTCCAAGCTTTTCATTGAAGCTCGGGTGCAGCCAGCGCAGCCAGCGTCTGGTTCAGTTGGTTGGTCGGATGGGAGTCCCATCCCCGGAATGGAGAGATAGATTTTAACCGAGTTCCTGAGTGTCGTAGTTAATGAAATGGGTTAATGAGGTGTTTATTGTTGTGCACGCTGGGTTTATGTTTGGCGCCAGGGCACAGTATGCAGGAGTTTCGCATTCAATGAAGCTGCATGAAGTCGTCACAGAGCAGCAGAGCTGGATGGGGGAAACCGAGAAGAATTAATTTGAATGAAGTCAAGGCCTTTACCGAAGGTGCGGAAAGCTTCAAATTAAAAGAAAAACATTCAAGTAATGCCACCTAGGACATTAGTCAACTTCTTTATGGTGATCCTTTTAAGAAAATTGATGTGTCATCATTTGGTTCTAACGTTTTTCATCTACCCATACCTCACGTTTCTCTACACAATTATTTCCTAGATCTATCAACATCCGGTGAATAATTGCATACTTATTCTCCTAGCAAAAACACAACCACTGCAAAGTCGTTAACCACCAAAAGAATTCGATCGAAACATGTTCGGATGAATTCCGTTGAAAGAAATTGTGCCGGTTGGTCAAAAACTCCGACTAACTGATGCCTGCGCGACGACAACGACGGCGTCTTGGCGCCCTTACCTCTTTCAACGCGGAGTTCAAAAGAGCCCGGCCGTTTTTTTTTTTTCCTCGAGTCGGCTCAGTTATATGACTCCTTATTTTGGTTTACAGTCCTTCAAATCCTTTGTGCTGGCGGTGCCGTGCCGTATGCGTTGGCTGCCGCCACCACTTTCTTCTATTCCCATACTAATGATTATGACGTTCTCAATGTTGTGGCCCGCTGTTGAAAGGCGACCATTCATTGACGGTTTTTTTTTGGCTTGGGGTTGGAATTGTACCGCACTGCCGTTGTTGGATGCGTTTTTATTACAGAAGGAAAAAAAGTTTCGGAATAATAGAAAGCAATGAGAAATGAGAGGAAGCAATGAGCCTTCGCTTCCCTAGTTAAACTCTGCTGTAAAGGAAGCGTTGGCTCTACATTCAATTAAGATATAGGTTCTAGGAATCAAATACTACCGGTGGTAAAAGCTGGTCTGCCTTGCGTATTGAATGACTGTTATGAGGAAGGGCTCTACAAAAAATACTTGTGCGGGCTCACTTTTCTCAGCCAAACGAGAAAAACAACTAATAGCATCCACGTAAAATAAATGCTGTAATGAATGATGGAGTTTATTCAATCTTGAGTTTGATTGCTATATAAACAAACGCAAGGAATAAACAAAAAAAATTAAAGTTAGGTCGTTTTCAGAGGTGGTACATTTTGCGGTCCAAATTTACAGTGATAGACATTCGTTTAGCCGATGTCCGAAATATTTCAAAAAAGTGTTAGCAAACTTATACAAAAGATTTTATGACAAAACTTTTTCATAGTAGTGATAGTATATCTAGAACTGTTTTATGAAAATATGATCACACTTACATATACACTGAAACAAAAACGATTTTTTTTCCTAGACATTCGTTTAGCCGAGGTAAATGGAAAATTGGTCACCAATAGAATTTTTGCAATTTCATGTGTTTGGAGCATATACCCCAAGGCATTTAGTTTATAACATATTAGCAAGATAATGACCTTAAAAGTTTATTTATTTGTGAAATTCAGAGAAATATTACAAAAATTTGTCCTGGTAAGAAAAAGCGATGATAAATAAATTTATTGAAGAAAAATGTTTTCTGTAAGCACTGGAATGTAAGCTAAATAGATTAGTTGTTTTGAAAATATGGCACAGAATTATTGTTGGAAACGTTTAAATTATTGCATAAAATAACGTGAGAAAATCAAGTTTATGATAAAATGAGGTTTCCGGTTGGTTGAACATCAAAACGTAGGCGTAGGTGTAAAGGCGTATCCTAATGCATCTGAAGTATAACTGTATTATACTAGCATTATTAAATGGATTAGAAGACTGCCAAGCGAAAGATCCGCAAGAAGAGTCGGAATTTTTGTACCCTGTTTATTTCAAAGCAGATGCTCATACAAAAATGCATGAAATGGTCAAACAGTTGGCTTATTTCATTCAATCTAAAGCAATATATTATAAATGAGTCTTAGTTTTGAAACACAATCATGTTAAACATGATTTATTTGAAAAAAAAACTTTTACATTATGAAACAAGTAGTTCATGCCAGAAATTTGAATACCTTGGGTGCCATTTCTCAAAATGTGAGGCTTCCAATGTATGTTATTTCAGCCAAAATACAATTTAGAAGACATCAGGAGCTATTAGAAGACGCAATAGTAGTAAACGTTGTGATTTATGCGATTTATACTATCAAATTTCATTAAAACAGTACTGAAATACGTGATTTTTTGAAGATTTACGACATTTTTCTCTGTTAAATACATTGTTTTTAGAAGATTTTCAACCAGCACTTGCCACGATACTTTTATTAGAATCTTTTGCAGCACTTTAGATAAAAATAACTACAAAATATACTCAATTTGGAAACAATTTCAATATTATGACATATTTACATGAAATGCATGTAAAATTAATATAGCAACACTTCAGAAAAAGATCAAATTTATGATTTACAAGTCGATCTATAATGTAGGTCACCATACAAAATGATAGTGTGGGATATTTTTCGAAATTTTATAGTTTCTATTATGTAATTCTAAAAGTTGTACATTGCGGCTAAACGAATGTCAAGGCAATTTTCTATTTTTCTTGTATTTTACGGCCTAAATTAATAATCTATGGTTTCATCAAATTGGATAATGCTAATTACTTAGAAGATCCTCTGAAAATTAAAAAAAGAACATAATTCATTACTGATGCGAAAAAAATATATAAAATATATGCTTCGGCTAAACGAATGCCTACCACTGTATAATAGTTCTTAATATTTGGAACGCCAAGAATCTACTGGGTTCTGCTAAGTTCCACCAGTGTGTGTTTGTTTCAAATTCCAAATTACGCATGAAATGATTTAGTAATTCTACCGATAAATTCCCCAGGAGTTGCATCGGGGATTCCGCTGAGAGTTTCTCCAAGAGTTCTTCCGGGTATTTCTCCAGAATTTCCTCAAAGAGTTTTCCGTCATTATTTTTTCTGGGAATTCTCCTAGTATTTACAACGCAAGTTCCTCTAGAAGATCATGCACTTCCTCCAAGAGTTACTTCAAAAATTTCTCCTAAACCTACATTCGAGAATTGCTTCGAAAATTCCTCTCGGAGAACCTCTGGGAGTTCCTTCAAGAGTCCTCCTAAAATCGGGAAAGTAGGGAAAATTTTATTCAAAACCTACTCAAGCAAAACTTTATTTTTTGTCACTCAATCACAATTGTAAGTCAAACAATGTGTTATGTTATTTATGTAACGAAATATGTCTTATATTTACTACAACAATTTTGAGTTTAGTTTGACCCCTTTCGACAGAAAACATGTTGCTCTACGAAATGCCTACTGAAATTGTTCATGCCTACTGAAGGAGTCATGTAATAACCTCAGGTCGAATTTCTGGAAGAATATCGGAAAGAATATCTGAAGGGATCCAGAAACTCCTGGGAGAATTCTCGAAACAATTTCTGTATGAATCCCGGGTGGAGTTGCTAGAGAAATCGGAGAATCCACTACTGTAAGAGTCCGCCAAAGATGAGGAACCTGTAGAACTTGTTAGAATCTCTAATGTAGCTCCCTAAGGGCCATGAGTAGAAACAACATGGCACGAAACGTCAAAGACCTAGAACATTTTCTCAGAGCAACCACGGCGTACAGTGCCCTATTATACTTAAGAATCTGTTTTCTAGTAAAACTATTATTTCATATTATAACCCAGCCAACACACGATCGCATATGATATTGAATAGTATGCCAAAGTGGAGCCGATATGCGTACATTTTACACACAGGTAAATGGAAGCATGTACGCATATGGCCTCCACTTTAGCATCCTATTCTACAGCATATACGACTTCGTGGTGACTGGGTATGTTGCAAAATACTTGGACTAGGGAGGGGTGGAACACTTGGGCGTTCCCAATCAACCACCGGGAAGCATGATATTGTAAGGAGTGATCAGATCCCGGTTACTATTTTGTCATTGCAACAAAATTTGTATGCATCCCGAATCAAAGTAACAAAATGGATGGAACTCGTAAACATGTACGACTTGTACTTAAAAAATAGTTTTTACCTTTCTCGTACACCAGGGTGTACCGAAAGGCTATTTAGTAGAATAACTAGCCACAGAAGTTGAAGTGATGAAATTAAAATTAAATTGATGGAAATCAGCTCAAAATCACATTACAAGTAAAGTTCATTGACGAGTTATGGATTATAAACAAATTTAAACATTTTCGACATGGTTACTTCGATCTATCTAACAAAGATGAGTTGAATTTGCTTAAATTGTTCCGCTTTTCATATGAAAACCTGTTTTTATTCAATATAATTTCATGTGTTGATTTTTTCGCAATACTTTGTTCTGGGCACTTTTAGAGCAGCCAAAAACTCACAATTTTGTCGAAGACGCCAACTTTGTATCTCATCGATTTTCAAAGTAACAATTGCTTTTCCATGAAAAAAATCGTGTTTACAAAATTCAAAAAAAAAAAAAAGCTTCAAACAAAAAAAGGTACCTGCAGTTTTTTTTAACATAAATAGAACAGAGTACGATCTTTCCAATGCAACCGAGAGATTGAAAATCCATTTGCTCCTTTTTGAGATATAACTTTTTAAAAATTAGTGATTTTTCAAAGAAAACTGCAAATATTTTTTTAACCATGAGAGTTAGAACATTGCCCATATAGCCGAGGCGGTAAACGCACGGGTATTCAGCATGACCATGCTGAGGGTGACGGGTTCGATTCCCGGTCGGTCCAGGATCTTTTCGTAAAGGAAATTTCCTTGACTTCCTTGGGCATAGAGTATCTTCGTGCCTGCCACACGATATACGCATGCAAAATGGTCATTGGCAGAGGAAGCTCTCAGTTAAAAACTGTGGAAGTGCTCATTGAACACTAAGCTGAGAAGCAGGCTTTGTCCCAGTGAGGACGTTACGCCAAGAAGAGGAGAGGAGAGGAGTTAGAACATTGAGCTCTTTGGAAAAAATATGCGTCGTTGATAGTTCTAAAAGTGATCGGAACAAAGTATTTACGAGAAACGAACGAATTCAAAGTTATGTCAAGAAATCTAAATTTCATGGATCACGCTTACATGAATCTTTAAAAAAATTATAAAATAGGAACCATAAGAGATAGAATAATGGTTTCTTCGGCAAACTTGCTCCAAATAAGTTATTTTACAACTTTGTAGAACATTTTGTAATCGTGCATACAACTATTAAAAAGCAGATGTTTGGATCAGCTAAACTAGAGGGACCACCCTAATTTCACAATAATGAGAAAAAAGGTCGTAAAATAAGAAGAAACTTTCCCAAAGACACCATGTATCTAAAACTTATGGTTCAGGCACAACTATTTTTGTCTTCGTAAATACGGCTCTGGACCCATTGTGCAATGTCGCGACTGTTCATGTGACTAACATCTTGTTTGCCACGCCCTTACAGCGTCAGCAGCGGTACTAGAAGTGTCAAATAAAATTTGTTTACCAAAACAATAGGTCCTCTACAAGATAGCCACTTAAAAATAGTAAATTATTGCAATTAATGTTAATAAAATAATCAAATGAGAAAGGTGACTACAGTGCCATTGGAGTTCTACTGTATTTCTATTGGCTATATGTACACTCCAAAAATGAAATCTTGATAGAACCGCCGGAGGGCCAAGTCTTATATACCAATCGACTCAGCCTGACGAGTTGAGATGATGTCTGTGTGTGTGCGTGTGTTGTGTGTGTGTATGTGTACAAAAATGTCACCTCACTTTTGGATAGTAAATATCATCCGGTTTCAACGCTTTTGGTTTCAATCGACACGGATTATTGTCCCATTGTTTCTATTGAAAATGGTTTGAATCGGTCCAGCCGTTCCGGAGCTATGGCCTTTTAAGGGTTCCGGACCGGTACCCCAGGAAGGGGGGGGGAGATATGAAATTGCAACAAACCCATGCATGCGACCCATCAAACCACGGCATTTTCAATTATCCGATGAACGGTAAGCAGGAAAATAGTCTCAGACTATATCTGATCCGGTAGAGTTCCGGAACTGGTTCTGGGTATCTTGCCGGAAGTGGCCATATATAAAAGTGAACCAAACCCATGCATGCGACACATCAAATCGCAGCTTTTTGTATAACCTGATGAACGTTAGACAGGAAAATAGTCTCAGACCATATCTGATCCGGTAGTGTTCCAGAACCGGTTCCGGGTGTCCCGCCGGAAGTGGCCGAATGTAAAAGTGAACCAAACTCATGCATGCGACACATCAAATCGCAGCTTTTTCTATAACCTGATGAACGGTAAATAGAAAAATAGTCGCAGACTATATCTGAACTGGTAGTATTGCGGAACTGGTTCCGGTGGTCTTGCCGGAAGTGGTCAAATATAAAAACGAACCAAACCCATGCATGCGATACATCAAATCGCCGCTTTTTCTATAACCTGAGGAACGGTAAGCAGGAAAATAGTCTCAGATCATATCTGAACCGGTAACATCCCGGAACCGGTCCCTGGTGTCCCGCCGGAAGTGGCCTAATTCATACATGCGACATATCAAATCGTGGCCTTTTCGATAACTTGTACGATCAGCAACAAAATAAGCTAAGCCCACATTAGAAACTACTGATAGTGTTCCGGAATCGATTCGACGTGTCTCGCTGATAGTGGCCGAATGTGAAAGAGAACCAAATGAATATTCGCTGCACATCAAATGACTTTTTAGGTATCCTGATGAACGGTTACCAAGAAAAAATAACTCAGATCATGCTTGGTAAAACTAGTAGTGTCCCAGAATTTATTCCCGGTGTACCTCTGGATATGGTCAAATGTAAAAGGGAACCGAACTCCATGCATGCACTTCATCAAACCCCAGATTTTTCAATAAGCTGATGAATGGTTTTAAAGAAAATCAGCTCAGATTGCCTTAGAGACCACCGGTAGTGTTCCACAATCGGTTTCAGGTGTCCCGCCGGAATTGGTTAAATGTAAAAAATGAACCATATAAATTTTCCACCTGTTCCAAGTGTCCCGGAGTGGCCACATCAGTGGATACATACTTCATACAATTTTTTCTGCCCCATTCTCTTGACATCATGAAGATTGATAAGTCACACGGCATGTTTTGGTTGCAAACCAGAAATGTCCTCGATGACACCCCCATGGGACCTGTGCTAGATGTTCCGGGGTGGCCATATTAGTTGATACAGACTTCAGGGTATCGTTTCTGACTCAGTCATTCGAAATCATAAAGTTTGATATGTCGCACAACATGTTTTGGATGAAATCCCGAAATGTCCCCAATGAGGCCCCCGCGGAACCTGTCATGGTGATCTGGATGGGCCAACTTATTCAAATCTGGTTATCGAAGTTGTGTTTTATTGTTCGCAATGGAAATTTCGCTGAAAATCGATGATTCAAACACAATAACACACGAAATAATCACTTTTAGCCATTTCGGCAGCACCACCTCCCCCCCCCCCCTGACCCCAGTAGATTACGGAATATCTCCGTAATGGTTTCGGATATCGCATGGTCACTTGAGTGTAATAAACTTGCACCAATTTATAATCGATTGACGGCGACTTCAAAAAAAAAAAAAGGGAATGAGAATTGACGAAATGCCAGCATTTTAAAAATGAGATTTTGAGGGTCGGGTACGTGAAGGTTAAGTGAAATTTTTGTTAGAACAAACCTTCAATAAACATTGAAAAATTAATTTTGAAACATATTTTTTATAGACTTAATCAGTGATTCTAGAACCCAATTGGACCACATTTGTGCCCAAAATTGCGATGTCTCTACTGGTTTCTAAGATATTTGAAAAAAAATGTCGTATTTCGGTATACTTGAGTTGGATACCAAAATATGACATTTTTTACAAATATCTCAGAATCTAGTGGAGATATCGCAACTTTGAGAACAAATTTGGACCTATTTGGTTCTAAAATCACCGATTTAATCTAGAAAAATTGTGTTTGAAAATTAAATTTGAAATGTTTTTTGAAGGTTTGTTCTAGTAAAAATTTCACTTAAACCTTTTGCGCCATATATCAACCGAAATCGCTCATTTTTGTACAGCTCACTTGTTTCGACTAGTAGATCATTTTCCACTTGGGAAATCATATACCGGCGAGATTTTTATTAAAATTTGCCCCACACTACTGCCAGTACTGCCACGCGATATACACATGCTAAATGGGCATTAGCAGTTAATAATGGTGGAAGTGCTCATAGAACACGATACTTAACAGCAGGCTTTGTCCCAGTGAGGACGCTACTCCAAGAAGAAGAATAATAATACATAAGAAGTAGAAAGAGTGGTTCCACAGTAATGGTCTTTAAGAATATCTATGTTTGAACAATCTAAACCGCCACCTTAATTCCACAGCGCTGAGCTTGTCTTATCTGAGTTACGACTTAATCGTCGGAATATTATCAACATATTATAGAGAAAGACCTTTCTAAATGCCTCAGTTTGGATTGCATCTTGACAGCCGCCACCGTTATACCGTAGGTAGAGCCCTAGACCCAAGAGCTAACGCGTGGAATCCCGTTCAAAGCCATCGAGCTTTCTCCTTCGCTTCGTTGTTTCCTTTTTGACTTACCGAGACGAGGCCTAATTTATCTACATTTGTTCTAATTCAGTTGTTTTCCACTTTGGGCCACATCGTCGTCGTCGTCGTCGTCGTCGTCGTCGCCGTGGTGCGTGTCTATATTTTGAAAACAATCTCCTCTCGGGAAAAGCCATCCAGGAGAGCCGAAACCGAGCCCACGATAAGATAAGCCGAATGCGACGCCACGACGACCGTTGTTCTTGTTGTCTATCCATCCACTCCCAAAGTGTCATTAAAGTGTGGTAAATTTATTAGAGGGTTTTATGCCCTCAGGTTTTTGGCTATGCTGGGACGGCGGCGGCGACGTTTTGAAAAACATCATCCATTTCGAGCCGACGACGAAGACGACGACGGGAGCGACTGCAAATGGCACAAGGTAAGTTGTTAGGTGAGGTATACCTACCGATCTATTTCAGGAGGAACAAGTCTCTGCGAACGATATCCTTAGCAGCACGTTGATTCAGCCAGGGGCATGGGGGAAAACGAAGGCCTACCAACAACGGAAAGAACATCAAAAATGCATTTTCCGAAGAGAAACAAAAACAAAGGGGATTGCTGCTGCAATAATGCTGGGAAGCAAAGGGAACTCAAATGTCGCGCCACACGATTGCTATTGAGATGTAGGTATAGACGCCGCCGCCACCATTTGGAAAGGAAAATTATGGCCAAGCCGCAAGGTAAATGGCGTGGCTTCGTGCCAGTTGTTCATTTGTGCAATTTTGTCGTCGGGGATTGAGACCGATTGGAGGGGGTAATTTCCGGATTCCGGATTTCGAAGCCGATGTGAAATGAAATCATTATTGAAATATCAGATCCGATGGTTTCGCTAGAGGCGAGGCAATATGGGAGTTTTTGTGAGTTTGAATGATAAGGATCAGCCATTCTTGGCTGATGAACAATCAGGCGAAAGCTCAACCAATTGCCATAAAGTGAAATTCTTCTAGGATGAGAATCAATTCGAGTGCAGAGAGCGAAAATGGGTAACACTAGGAAAGTGGTCATAGCGGTCATGGCTTGCCTAAGTAAACAAGAAATGTGAACTTGTCAGTGCGCAAAAATATCGTGCATACCCAAGTAACATTTAAAGTTTTATTCGGCTCTACAAGAGATCTTCATGGCCAATTTTATAAAACTTGCAATAAAACTGAATCATAAATCACAACCTCTTGATAGCCTCTTTAAAAGCATCTTCCGGCTAAGTGGACCACTCTCAGAGAGGTTTTCCAAACTGCATTAAGAGTAGCAATAAACCCGTTTTAAAACCTAGTTGAAAAATTTCCCATTCTCGTTTGTTGTTGTTTTTTTTTCCAACAAAAACTATGACAGCTCAAGATGCAGAGAAGTTTCTTCGATGGCACGTAAAGTTCAGGAGGATACATCATTCGTAAGTAGAAAGCCATCATTTCAAAGTAATATTTTAGTAGTATTGTGCTAGTAAGCTTATGCGCATTCGAATTTACCGTGAACATTGGGGTTGCAGAATCATAAAATTAATGCGCTTCGAAAATAGTAAATATTATCATCTTGGAATAAAATAAATCAATTTGTGAATTCAGTAAAACTATCTCGAATCACAAGAAAACTCAGCTAAGAGAGTTTATTTGTGTGAGCATGTTATGAAAACTGGTGGCAAACTAAAAATTAATTGCTAATTTAAGCAAAAATAACTTTTTCCATTCACGTAAGCTAATTCTTCAATATGGCGACGACCATATTCAGCGAAAATAAAACGAAAGCAAGTTCACTTTTATGATGACCGCAATAAACCTAGCAGTGTCAGAAACTACCAACAGATGTTGTTACAAATTGAACGGATCGCCTTTTGTTGAGAGTTTTAACAGTTTTATTGTGGTAATAATGATTGCCAGAAGGTTTACATATCGGAAAGTTTTGTTTACTCTTAAAATCTGTCTTTATGGATATTTTCAAGTATACTATAAAACATTTTTTCAATGGTTTTCATAAAAGCAGTCATAAAACTGTGAGTTCTAATTATTGTTGTAATAAAACCTCAATAAAAACCAAACAAAACCAATCAGCAATGAAATTGTTACTTGGATATACAGCCAAATTGAGCTAAATAAACTTAAGATTGGCATAAGGCATAAAACAACCTTTCAATAATAATTCATCATAAATATGATGAATTTCATAAGGTTACTCTATGACGCAGAAACGTCTTGGTTTTTATATAAGTTTAGCAGCATGGTATTCTCAAGCATCGGTAGCCGTGTAGATTAAACTCGAGCTCAATGATCCCGGCGTTCATGGATCGATTCCAGTCTGCATTATTTAAAAATTTTTTGTTGCTCTTTTCATAAGTCTATCTTATGAAATTGGTCATACAGGGGAGTCGGACCGCATTATTCGGTGGGAAAAGTGAAAAAGTGACGGGATCGTAGGGCAGTTGTGATGATGCTCTCGAGTTGCATTGTCTGAAACGGAAAGTGAAGAATATTTAGTGTAAATCTGGTAGCCAATGGTCCCTTGTCTTCGGTGCAGACAATTAATGATGGAGTCGAGGCGGGAGTGCGGTCATCCAACGAGATGGATCTGGGTCAGATCATTCTAAGTTTTTCTTTATACCTTAGAAAGAGTCGAGGTAATTTCGCCGATGCAGATTCATTGAACTCCTTTAAAATCCATAAAGTCCAGTAATATCTATTTTTTCCCTGCAGCTCTTATATTGTTTTGATATTGAAGCAATAACAAGTAATTCAAGCTCCCAAAAATTTAGAAAAATAATACAGAATTGGTCAAATTACCTCAGCTCCTGATAACAAGCATCACACGAGACTACTTTCGTTCGAAAACATAATACGTAAACAGCTGTCTAAGCATGGAAGTTTATTTTCCGTATAGGGGGATAAGGGGCATAATGGACACCCGGGGCGAAATGGACACCCCTGTTTTTGCCGAAACCGTTGACTTTTATGTAAAACTGTCAATGCATAAGTGTAAAGGAACAAGTCATTGTTCTATTTTTTTAGACTCTTTGGCGAGCGTTCGTGCGAGACAGTCGCAACTTTTCGTTCGTCCGGTTTGTCTCCCGATACTATCCAGTTCGGTGGCTTTTTCCAGTGCTAGTTTTCCGAGTGATCAAGTGTTGAAGTGAAAATCCCTAGTGGGACGCGTGCGGTTGGCTAGGCCACAATTTTTGCCGCAAAAGTTCGTTTAGTTTGAGTAAAGTTCACGTTTTCATTTTATCACGTGGCGCATTGACCGATTATCGAGCACATCAGTGCAGCACCCCCCGCACACCGCGCCGCTCGCGCGGCCGTGATCGGCTTCTTCCAGTGAGTACCCAAGCTCATCGTCGTCGACAGCAGCAGCCCACCGAGAGAAGAGCAGAGAGCGTTCAACCGCCGCACACCAGCGCAGCGTCGGGCGCTCAGCAGCAGCTCGCTTCCTCCCTGTGCGGGCCATCCGATCGCTTGGACCTGTCGTCGTCGAGCCTGTGGCTAAACAGAGTGCACAAAGATAAGTACATAAAGTTACCTCTCGTTGTTCCCCCCTCTCCACTGACTCTTTGATTAGATTTAATTTGGTACATAAGCAGTTTTTTCTCACTTTTCCTGTAGCGTTAATTTTGTCCCTTGTTTTTTGATTATTTCTCGTCCCTGTGATAGTGGTAGTTTAAGATTTTTGAGTGACCCGTGGTGGTAGTTAGCTACCACAATAGGCGATGATGATGATGGCGGGGGAACATCGTACCGCATCAACGAAGCTTCGTTATTGGCATCGGACTGCTCGAGCCAACAAGGCGATGTAAATGCTAATCCCTTTGTCTCCCTTCACCCTGGTGCTTCTGCAATGGACACCAACAGTAAATCTGTTTCGACGTCCCCCCGCCTCAAGGCCTACCCTCCCGACTTTGGCGGGCCATATGTTGTTTTCTTCCGACCCAAAGGCAAACGTTTGAACACCGTTCAAATCAGCAAGGATCTGACTAAGCGGTATTCTTCCGTTGTCTCCATTGACATGGTCGGTACAGCTAAGCTTCGGGTGACAGTAGGCGACCGAAAACACGCTAATGAGATTGTGGCCTGCGAGTTGTTTACACTTGAGTACTTCGTTTACCTACCAAGCGCGTCGATAGAGATTTCGGGGAAGGTCGCCGACGCATCTTTGACCTGCGAAACGATCATGCAAGGCTGTGGTCGTTTCCATAACCCTTCTCTTCCTCCTGTCCAGATACTGGATTGCCGGCAACTGCATTCGGTGTCCCAGGAGGGCGAGAAGAAGGTTTACACACCATCTGAAGAATTTTCTGTGACCTTCTCCGGATCTGCATTACCAGATCTGCTGGTGATTGGCAAACTTCGGCTACCTGTGAGGCTGTATGTACCGAAGGTAATGAATTGCATCAATTGCAAGCAGCTGGGCCACACCGCCCAGTACTGCAGCAATAAACCTCGCTGTGCAACATGCGGGGAGAGACATGTGGACGGTGCGTGTAAAACGCCGCCCAAGTGTGTTTATTGTGGCAGCGACCGTCCACATGAGCTGATTGATTGCCCAAGGTACATACAGCAGAAAAAACATCAAAAACGATCGTTGCAGCAGCGATCACGGCGAAGCTACGCCGAAATGCTGAAAAAAGCTGCCCCGACCGTTGAATCCCGTAACATCTACTCGTCTTTATCTCTCGATGATCAGGGCTCTGACTCTGAGGTCGGGGACGGGGTTCCCTTTGTTTTCAAGGGTGAAACGAGGAAACGGATGAGGCTCCAGAGACCCACCAAAAAACCTCGGAATCTGCCTAGCAGCGACCCCCAACCCACCATGACAAATTTGAAGAGTGGTAAGAAAGCCACAAAACGTTCCCCTCCGGGATTCAAAATCCAGGACGAACGAGACTTTCCATCACTCCAGGGAACATCTAAAATCCCAGATGTCCCACGTTTTTCGAATTCTCAACCGGAAAGACAGCATTCGGAGCACCAGGAGCAACCTCAGGGTGCGCCATTGTTTACGCTCTCTGGCATTGTAGACATCATCCTCAGCTTCTTCAATGCTTCAGACTCCGTGAAGAACATTGTAAAAGGACTTCTTCCTTGCGTGACCCCTCTTTTGAAGCAGTTGGCTTCTAAAATGCCCCTCCTTGCGACAATCGTATCTTTCGATGGCTAATTTAACCACCGAGGTCGAAGATACGATTTCGGTTCTACACTGGAACTGTCGTAGTATTACACCGAAATTAGACGTTTTTAAATTTTTAGTTTACAATTTACAAT
Source organism: Aedes albopictus (assembly GCF_035046485.1). NCBI lineage: Eukaryota > Metazoa > Arthropoda > Insecta > Diptera > Culicidae > Aedes > Aedes albopictus. The sequence continues at coordinate 334,422,502 of NC_085138.1, forward strand.
GCGATGTTTTTGCACTATCCGAAACATGGCTGACACCTGATGTAACCTTACCTTTTCCCGATTATAATATCATTCGCCTTGATCGATCCGACTCTCACGGAGGGGTGCTTCTAGGGATCAAGAAGCAGCACTCATTTTACAGAGTCGATTTTCATCCGATGACAGGCATTGAAGCCGTCGCATGTGAGGTGACTATCCGAGGTAAAACCCTCAGTGTTGCCTCCATATATCTTCCACCGAGAACTGCAATATTTCGCAGGGATCTCGCCCACATCTGCTCGGTTATGCCCGAGCCTCGGCTGCTCATGGGAGATTTCAACTCCCATGGTACAGGCTGGGGGGAACTGTACGATGACAGCCGTTCAACGTTGATATATGACCTCTGCGACGACTTCAACATGACAATTTTGAATACCGGAGAAGTTACACGAGTGGCACCTCCAGCTCAAGATGGCAGCCCTAGAAACAGCCGATTAGACCTCTCAATCTGTTCGAGCTCACTATCGCTGGAGTGTACATGGAAGGTTATCCAGGATCCTCATGGTAGTGATCATCTGCCGATTGTTGTTTCTATTTCCAATGGGTCACATCAACCTCCATCTATCGACATCGCCTACGATCTCACCAAGCACATTGACTGGGAGAAGTACGCAGAAGCAATTATCGACGGTGAACAATCGGTAGAAGTCCTTCCACCGCGGGAAGAGTATCAGTTTCTATCAGAACTGATCATCAGTAGTGCGCGTCAGGCACAACGTCGACCAGTGCCAGGTCCGTCGGTTCGCAGGAAACCCCCCAATCCGTGGTGGGATAGTGAGTGTACAGAAATATATCGCGAGAAATCCGCGGCGTTCAAAGAGTTTCGGAAACGCGGTTCGGTCGAAAACTTCAAGCGGTTCGCTTCCCTTGAAAGCAAGTTCAAGAACTTGATCAAGGCGAAGAAAAGCGGTTACTGGCGTCGGTTCGTCGAGGGTTTGTCGCGCGAGACTTCGATGAGAACTCTTTGGAACGTCGGTAGAAGAATGCGTAACGCGTCGTCGGTCAACGAGGATCGAGAAAGCTCTCCTCGATGGATCCTCAAGTTCGCAAAAAAAGTTTGTCCAGATTCCGTGCCCGTGGAGCGAATAATTCGTGATGTTTCCGACGATAGGGACGACATGGATAGGCCGTTTTCAATGATTGAATTCTCACTTGCTCTTCTTTCATGTAACAATTCCGCTCCAGGAATGGATCGAATCAAGTTCAACTTGCTTAAAAACCTCCCCGACGTCGCTAAGAGGCGCTTGTTGAACTTGTTCAATCAGTTCCTGGATAACAACATCGTTCCGGATGATTGGAGACAAGTGAGGGTGATAGCTGTTCAAAAACCCGGGAAACCCGCGTCGGATCATAATTCGTACCGTCCAATCGCGATGTTGTCTTGTCTACGGAAGCTGTTGGAGAAGATGATTCTCTTTCGACTGGACAAATGGGTTGAATCGAATGGCATGTTGTCAGACACACAGTTTGGTTTCCGCAGAGGCAAAGGTACGAACGACTGTCTTGCGTTGCTTTCTTCAGAAATTCAGCTTGCCTTTGCTCAAAAGCAGCAAATGGGCTCAGTGTTTTTGGATATTAAGGGTGCTTTTGATTCAGTTTGTGTCGATGTTCTTTCCGACAAACTACACGACTGTGGCCTTTCCCCAATTCTTAACAACTTTTTGTATAATTTGCTGTTTGAGAAGCAGATGAGTTTCGCTCATGGTGACTTGCCAGTTTCACGAATTAGCTACATGGGCCTCCCCCAGGGTTCATGTCTAAGCCCCCTTCTTTACAACTTTTATGTTAGAGACATAGATGATTGTCTCATGGAAAACTGCACGTTAAGGCAGCTTGCGGATGACTGTGTTGTCTCTGTAACGGGATCAATAGCAGTTGATCTGCAAGGACCACTACAGGATACTTTGGACAATTTGTCTACTTGGGCTCTCAAGCTGGGTATCGAGTTCTCTCCGGAGAAAACTGAGATGGTTGTCTTTTCTAAAAAACACAAACCGGCAAAGTTTCCGCTCGTTCTGATGGGTAAGACAATCACTCATAGCATGTCTTCACAATACCTCGGCGTCTGGTTCGACTCCAAATGCACCTGGGGGAAGCACATTGTGTATCTGATACAGAAATGCCAAAAACGAATCAACTTTATGCGAACTATTACCGGAACATGGTGGGGAGCACACCCGGAAGATCTGATCAGGCTGTACCAAACAACCATTCTATCGGTTTTAGAATACGGTAGCTTCTGTTTTCAAGCCGCGGCGAAAACACACTTGCTGAAGCTTCAACGGGTTCAGTACCGTTGCCTTCGGATCGCGTTAGGTTGCATGAACTCGACTCACACAATGAGTTTAGAGGTACTTGCTGGTGTACAGCCTCTGACAGACCGCTTTGCGGAGTTGTCGTTCCGGTTCCTCATCCGATGCGAGGTTGTGAATCCGTTGGTCATAGAAAACTTCGAAAAGCTGCTCGAACAGAATCCCCAAACTCGTTTTATGAGTGTGTACTACTGGTACATGACGCTGGAGGTAAGCCCATCTCCGGTTAACACCAATCGTGACAACTTCTCAGACTTCGACAGCTCCTCTGTGGATTTTGATCTCTCTATGAAGGATGAGATCACCGGTATACCGGAATCTTTTCGTTCCATAGGTATTCCACAAATTTTTGCAAGTAAGTTCGGGCATGTTAGCGGGGCCAGACAGTTCTTCACAGATGGTTCCAAAACCGATGATTCGACTGGATTCGGTGTCTACAACGAATTTCATAGCGCCACCTTTATGCTTCAAAAGCCATGTTCGGTATATATTGCTGAGCTAGCGGCTATATACTACACCTTAGAGTACATTCGCACTCTCCCACCTGAGCACTACTTCATTTTTACCGACAGTCTAAGCTCTCTGGAGGCTGTTCGGTCAATGAAACCGATGAAGCACTCAGCGTACTTCCTAAAAGGAATACGCCAAGTCTTGAGTGCTTTGTCCAAACGCTCATACATCATCACCATAGCTTGGGTCCCTTCACATTGCTCAATTCCGGGCAATGAGAAAGCGGACTCTCTGGCTAAGGTGGGCGCTAGCGAAGGCGATATTTATGAGCGTCAAATCGCCTTCGACGAATTTTTTGAATTGGCCCGTCAGGAGACCTTGATCAGCTGGCAACACAAATGGAGAGATGGAGAGATGGGTAGATGGTTGCACTCCATCATTCCACAGGTGTCGAAGAAGCCATGGTTCAAAGGGTTGGATTTGAGCCGCGATTTCATTCGTGTAATGTGTCGGTTGATGTCCAACCACTATTTGTTGAACGCACATACCTTCCGTGTTGGGCTCTCAGAAAGCAATCTCTGTGTCTGTGGCGTGGCTTACCAGGATATCGAACATGTCGTGTGGGGATGCAATGAGTATCGTGAGGTCAGATCTGAGCTACATGAAATTCTCCGGGTCCGAGGAAAACAACAGAAACCCGTTAGAGAAGTGTTGGCAGGACTTGATTTGGAATACATGAACCTGATTTACCAGTTTTTGAAACGTGTTGATGTCAGAGTTTGATGTAGTACGTTCCTTGTTTTCGTTGTCCGCCTTTTGGTTTTGTTGTTCGCCCCTGTCTGTCGTCACCCCCTTCCGTTTGTCCTCTTCTTGTCGTTTTCTACCGATAAAGTCCTTTCTTTTTGGTTCCGTTACAGATATGGACAATTTGTCCCATCAAAGTTTTAGTATAAGTTAGCAAATAATTTAGTTTTAAACCCATAAATCCGTCCTTCCCATTTTTTTTTTTTCTTCAATCCTTAACCTCGAAACAGCCGCGAGTACTTCGGCTTCCCAAACTAACATAGTTTTAAGGCAGTAATAAATTGTAAAATGTATAACCATTGTAAAAAAAACAAAAGATTTCGGCTCAGTTATGCCCATGTGGCGCCCGAGCCTTCCAAATAAACGAATAAGTAAAAAAAAAATTGTTCTATTTTTTAAATTTTTTTTAAATATTCCTTCAAAATAACCAAAATATCATTGAAATTGAAGTATGTTTTTCATATGGTGGATTTCTTATAATTTCGAAACAGTAGCAAATAAGGTATTATGAGTGACTGAGTGTGTCTACCATACAAACAAGTGAATTGTTAGCTTATCTACATGTATACGCAGATTTAGCAATGGATGAAGTATTATATTTTTGATCAGAACACGCTGAAAATAGCAATTTCAATTTTGTAGTCTATTCGGAGCAAAATGAACACTGGCAATTATGAATGGATGTACGCGCATTGCATACTGTTAGGCGTTTTAGAGAGTGAAAAAATTCAATCCGATTATTTTAGCCTAAAATTTAATTAATTAACTTTGAAGTTATGTAAACTCGTCTAAGATGGAGTATTATATCTGTGGTATTGATCTCCGTAGGCAAATTACTTAACTGGTCGATATTCTCAAAGATACAGCATAAAATATGCAGGGGTGTCCATTTCGCCCCGTACCTTGCCTGCCAGCCCCAAAAACACACGGTTTTCAATTCATTATTTCTTCACAATAATGACATTCTACCAGGTGTAAATGATTGAAATACGTAGGAAACAAGTTAAAATTGAAAGCCAACTGATAATATGTTAAGTTTTTGTCTGTTATACAGGCCTAACATACTCATTTGCTTAGGGTGTCCATTATGCCCCTAATCCCCCTACTCCTAGTCAAATATGTAGAACTCACAGCAACGCATATCAAGTTTGTTAATTTTATCTTTAAGGTGAATATATAACGAAGCCACACCTCAAATTTTCAAGAGCACAAATCTGAGGAACCAAAAGACGGATTGCGCTGAAAAGTTGATCGATTGGTGACCCGCTGGTGGTGACCAATCGATCAACTTTCCAGGGCAAACCAATTCTCGGTTCTTCAGATTTGTGCTTTTGAAAATTTGAAGTGTGGCTTCGTTATATATTCACCTTAAGTGATATGAATACTTAACCCATTTACGCCCAGTGATCTATTTATAGATCAGTATCTTTTGAGATAACTACGGAGAAATGAAGCATTTTGGAAGACTGGTGTTGGTGTCTTCAGCAAAGTTGTTGCGGAGATCAAGGACTCTCCGATAATACTTTATTAAGTACGTATTCGCTCCAGTAGGTGGCGCTTGTGATCATGAAATATTGTGCTTTGATGGGTGTTTCGTCAAAAGTAATTGCCAATACCGTCGCGCTCGTATCTTGAGAATCCAACTACATAGAAAAATTTTGTCTTCAGTAAAGTTGATCAGGACATCAAGAGCTATCCGATAGTGAAGTAGTTGGTTCTAGGTTAATCCGTTGGGTGGCGCTAGTGAGTTCTAAAAAAGTATACCTCTATATCTCGAGAATCCGACTACATAGAAGAATTCTGTCTTCGGCAAGGTTGATCAGGACCTCAACTGCTATCCGACAGTGAACTAATTGGTTTTAGGTTTGTCCGCTAGGTGGCGAAAGTGGGCTCTAAAAATTTCTCTGAATTTCTGTATCATGAGAATCAGACTACATAGAAGAATTTCAGAATTTCGTCTTCCACAAGGTCCATCAGGACATCAAGAGCTAACCGATACTAAACTAGTTGGTTCTAGATTTATCCACTAGGTGGCGCTAGCGAGACATAGAAATTCTTAACTTCTGTTTTTTAACAACCAGACTACATAAGCTATCCGATAGTTAACTAGTTGATTCTAGGTTTATCCGCTTGGTGGCTTTAGTGAGTCCTAAAAAAATTAAACCTCTGCATCTCGAGAATACGACTGATAGAAGAATTTCATCTTCAGCAAGGTTGATCAGGACATTAAGAGCTATCCGATAGTGAACTAGTTGATTCTAGATTTATCTGTTAGGTGGCGCAAGTGCGCTCTACAATTCTGAGCTTCTGTATCTCGAGAATCAGACTACCGTCTACCCCCGTTGGTTTGAACGACACCTCTTGCAAACCAACGGGGCTCATTTTTTAATTTGAACTTCTACCCGGGTAGAGGAAAAAAGCTCAATTGTGGCATATTTTGATATTGAGATCAAAATGTGATATTGGTTTGATTGACATAAGAGATAAAAGATCTAAAAATAATATCTGAAATTAACTCCTGGAACATCATCATCAGATCATATTTAGATCTTGTAAGATCTAACCAATAGCAGCGAGCTATTCGTTTGATCTTGAAATATCAAATTTTGATATTGTTCAGATGTTCCAGGAACATTTTTCAGATATTATTTTTAGATCTTTTATCTCTTATATCAATCAAACCAATATCATGTTTTGATCGTCAGTACTTCACCTCTACCCGGGTAGTAACCCTGTGGGCATTCGAAGTATTCCTGGGTCAACACTAGATGTTTTAATGCATCTGCTACCCTTGCACCAATTTGTGCAACTACAGGCGAAGAAAAGTGCCTTGAAGTTAAAAAGATACAAGAACATCTTAGAAGGCGATCTATCAGGACATTTGGGAATCTTAACCATTGTTACTGCAAATCCACTAGTAATGCAAAATGAAAACTGGATGGAACCAAAATTCATCTTAGATACCATACAAAGTTTCGAGTGATGATCGGAGTGTATGGGAATCAGGAGGACCAACGGTTCGACCAGGATCGATTGTATTCTATACGGATGGATCGAAAATTAGTGATAGAACTGGGGCTGGAGTACATGGACTCAATAGGTGAATTCGGATGACCCCCAATTGTAGAGGCGCTAAGTGAGATAAGGTGAAAATCGTTTGTTTACATCAAAGATTCAATTTTTCGTTTTCAAAATTAACTCATGTTTTGCCTTGGGGGTTGCTATTTTCCATTGGTAATGACTTCTATTATCATCAATCTCGATGCCCACGGCGACAGACACCGGATTGACCAGCTAACAAAAAATCCGGAAGATTGCCCACCGGAGGCATAGCAAGAGCTCCTCAAATTAATCACATAAGTTGTTCGTAAGTACCTACCAGATCTAAGCGCATCTGAAAGAGAATTAGATTTTCTTTTCAAACAGTGCTCGTTTGTTTCTCTACGATGCGGAATTCGATATGAAAAAGTGAAAAAAGTGCAGTTTGCCTATGCTGCGCAATGGCAAATTTTAGCGGAGCCCCTCTTTTCATAGGTTTCTCATTCCTGCCACCAGATGCGGAGGGATCGTTAGCTTCCGTTGGAGTTGCCTATACTAAACTCGCCATACCAATGAGCAAATGGCCAACGGTGTTCCAAGCTGAAATTCAAGCTATTTTGGAATGCGCTGCCATCTGTCTTAAAAGAAAATATAGACATGCGAATATGTATATCTTTTCAGACAGTCAGGCAGCTTTAAAGCAGTATGCACATTTAAATGTTATTTTAAGCTAGTAGTGCACTACACTACTGAAGGAACTGGCTGGAAAGAATACTGTAAAATTATTCTGGGTACCAGGTCATTGTGGAATGGCAGGCAACGAAATTGCGAACCAGCTAGCTAGGAAGGGATCTCTGGGTGCCTTGTATGGACCGGAACCCTTCTGTGGAGTATCATCACGAACACACTACTGAAGCTTGAAACGCGAATTAAGTGAGTACACAGGATTGTTAACCGGGCACTGCTCATCTCGACACTTTCTATTGAAGCTCAAGAATATTCAATCGGAACCGACATTCTGTGATTTCAACTCTGAAACCTCGGAACATCTACTTTGTGAGTGTAGTTTTCTCTTTAAGAAGAGAGAACGTTATTTCGGTGGATGCATCATGCATCCCCGAGATATCTGGTTGAATATAAATCCCAAGAAGGTAGTGGCTTTCATTTTGGAAGCTATTCCGGACTGGGTTAAAATGCAGGCCTAAAAAACAATCGCTAGTTCTTAATACTAGTGAGTGTACTAATGTACTGCATAAAGCAACTGGGTCTTACCACAATAGATCAATCAATAGTCGCAGTGGTTGTGTACCACCACAGGAAAAAAAACCCTGTGGGCATCGAAAAACACACTGATGGTAACCCTTTTCGCTGTTTTGTTTTGATTCTGCGTTCCGTTTCACCCCGTTCCATGAGCAGAATGACGTTTGAACAATTTTTAGTTTGAACGATGTGCAGATTAAAAAGTGATTAGATTATATGAGGTCTAACCAACGGGGGTAGACGGTACATAGAAGAATTTCACCTTTGGCAAAGTTGATCAGGACATGAAGAGCTACCCGATAGCACACTAGTCGGTTCAAGGTTTAACCGCTAGGTGGCGTTAGTGAGCCTCAAAAATTTCTGATTTCTGTGTCTTGAGAATCAAACTATGTACATAGAAGAATTTCGTCTTCGGCAAGGTCGATCAGGACATCAAGAGCTACTCGATAGTGCACTAGTTGATTCAAGGTAAATCTGCTAGGTGGTGCTAGTGAGCCCTAAAAATTCTGAACTTCTGTATCTCGAAAATCAGATAACATAGAGAAATTTCGTCTTCGGCAAGGTCGATCAGGACACCACAAGCTATCCGATAGTGAACTAGTTGGTTGAAGGTTTATCCGCTGGGTAGCGCTAGTGAGTTTTAGAAATTCTCAGCTACTAAATCTCGAAAACCGGGCTTCATTGAAAAATTTCGTCTTCAGCAAAGTTGATCAGTACTATGATCAAGGGATAAAGACTAGTGAAGTAGTTGGTTCTGGGTTTATCCGTAGGTAGCTTATTAGGCTCTAAAAATTCCGAACTTCTGTATCTCGAGAATCAGACTACAGTCACGTCTTTTTTTACGCGGTTTTCATTTACGCGGCCGCGTAGATGAAAACTCCATACAACATTTTTTTTCATCTTTTTTTTTGCATGATTCGTCGAGAAATGGTGAGACTTTTTTTACGCGGTTTTTCGAATTTTGAACTGAGTTTTTTTACGCGGTACGTATCCCCCGCGTAAAAAAAACCTGACTGTACATAGAAGAATTATGACTTCGACAAGGTCGATCAGGACATCAAGAGCTACCTGATAGTGAACTAGCAGATTGTAGGTTTGTCAACTTAACCTCAATGATAACGTAATTTTCGATGATGTGCTGTGTGCTAACAATTTGTTATCTTTACTAAGGTTCATTGTGATGCTCATCACAAAGATATTCGTCCCCTAATTCATGGTGTGATGCGGCTTCATGCTTACCGTGCCTAGGAATTAATGGTTAGGGGGATCTAATAAAAACCTAACCGCAAACGGAGCCTGTGGAGTACCAGAGCGCCCTCCACAGTACGTTGCTCTTACTGCGCTAACCGGAGCAATGGTGCAGTGGTCCTTGTGTTTCTCCGAGACAATCGGCTGGCCTTCTTTAGTCTCACTTGAGGCTAAATAAGGGCGGGATTCTGAAGATGTTGTTAATTAGTTTTAATTTCCACCTATATGGTTTCGCATTATGCGATTGACACAGTGTATTCTGTATATCCTCGCCTTTGGCGTTTTCCAATTGATACCGATTTAGTTTTGTTGCTGCTGTTCTTTGTTGTGCTGTTGTTGCGAAGAGCTTAATCTTGCCTAGTTTGGGTAGTGGCTACGGTTGGGATGGCTCAGATCAATCTTCAGCATAAAAGAACAGCAAAAATCAATCTTTGCAGACTTATGCAAAATGGTTCAGCCCAAGTGGTCACCTTACTTCCGTGAGAGAAATTTCTATCTAGGAAACCTTGTGCACACGATGTTTGCTACTTTCAATAAACATGAAATGGCAAACTCCCGTGTCATGCCTAGAGCCTGTGTGCTTGTCAACAACGCAATAGTTGCTACACTCATCCCTGAACTAACCACCAGAGATGTATGTGCTATCACAATTGATGTATCTGTTGGAAACCTCAACAGGAAATACGTTTATTGTTCGGTTTATTAACCGCATGATGAACCATCCCCTAAGGATGCTTTCAAACAAGTCATCGCATACTGTGCTTCAAAAGGCCTTCCGCTAATTGTTGGCAGCAGTGCTGAAAAATTCATTTCGTCATATCTAAATTCAAGCACTTACAGCTCATTTTAGAAGCTGAACCTGAGAATATGGTACATGAAAAACTTGTGCGGCTAGACCAGTTCTGCAAGAAAATCATGTAAAAACTGCTATTTTTCGAATATTTTAGGTAAATGTCACGGACTACTTTTGAAAAATGCCAAATGATATTCACCGTGAATATCATTGGCATTTTTCGAAGGTAGTTCGTGTTCGGTACACCAACCCTTGTCGTCAATATGGCCTTTCGGTTAATCCGAGTAAAACATCTATTGTTCTTTTTACGGTAAGGCGATACCGTAATGGCGTTCGACCTTTGCATCTCTTTGATTCTGAAATCGATGTGAACAGGTAAAGTACGTTGGAGTCATTCTTGATTCCAAGCTTTCCTGGACACCTCACATTGAGTTCAGAATCAAGGAAGTTTGTAAGGCCTTCGGGCAATGCCGGCGAACCTTTGGTACAACTTGGAGTCGTAAACCCAAGTATATCAAATGGAGCTGCACAACTGTTGTTCGGCCAATATTGGCTAATGGATGTCTAATGTGGTGGCAAAAGGGTGAAATGAGAACGATCCAATGAAAGTTAGGCCATCTGCAAAGGATGTGCTTAATGGCGATGTCTGGAGCGTTCTCTTCAACTCCTACGGCAGCGCTTGAAGTTCTCTTTGACGTTGCTCCACTACGCAGTCACCCAAACAAGAAGCACTTTCTTGCACTTACCGTCTACGGGTACTCGGTCTACTAGAGGAAACTCCTGTGAACCGCAGTTCAACACACTCCTCGTTGTTTTCACTTTTGGTGAATTGGGACAAAGTTGTCCTTGCTCCAAGTGATCTTACAATTGCTTGTAATTTTCCATATAGGACATTTTCCACGAATTTCCCTTCCCGGTAAGAGTGGACATCTGGTTATCTGGAGAGAAGTATTTCAGACGGCATCGTATGTTACACTGATGGCTCCCTTCTCGAAGGTCGAGCAGGTGATGGTGTTTATTCCCGTGAGCTAAGGCTGCATCAGTCTTATTCACTTGGTAGACACTGCACCGTTTTTCAGGCCGAAATCTTTGCTCTTATGTGCGGAGTGCAATCAGCACTCCAGCTGCTCCTAATGGGCAAAGTAATATACTTTTGTTCAGATAGCAAGGCTGCTATTAAAGCACTTGCTTCGGCCAACTCCAGGTCGAAGATAGTTATCGCTTGTCGAACTCAAATCGAGGAGCTGAATTTAGCAAACGCTGTTCACCTTGTATGGGGGCCCGGCCATTCTTCCATCGCTGGAAATGAATTGGCTGATGAGTTTGCTCGCACTGGAGCATCACGTGACTTTTTTGGCCCTGAGCCAGCTATTCCGATATCGAAGTGTTGGGTAAAGCTTCAGATTCACACCTGGGCTGCTACTCAACACAACTGGAAATACTAGAAAAGTTTGGAGTCATGTCGTCAAACCAAATCGCCATCTCCAAGGGTGGCGAAGTATCTTACAAATCTGTCAAAGCAGAATTGCAGCATTCTGGTCAAAGCATTGACTGGCCACTGCCGACTCAGCTATCACATGGCGAATATTCAGCAAGCTGATTCATTTGCATGTGATAGCTGTGAATCCGATTATGGAACTTCGTATCATTTTATATGTAACTGTCCAGTTTTCGCGCAACTGCGTTTCCGAGTATTCGGTAAACACTTATTAAGTGAAACTGACTTCAGAAACCTGAATCTTCAGGATATTCTGTTGTTCTTAACCCGCTGTGGTAAAGAGCTATAGGCTCTCTTTCGCTTTATGCGTTATTACAGTGCCCTTTTCAGGGCGCTGTTTGAACCCATTGTGGTACGCTTGTGCGTTAGTACCCTCTTCCAGGGTATTTTTCCTATTTCCCTACCTGTCCCTATCCCCATCCAAATCCTTTTTCCTTCCTTTTCCCTCAGGTAGATGATGAAATAGGCTGTTATTTTGGCGATGGCACAAATGTCCCAAATGGAGGATAACGTGCCTCTGGAGCCGGCCTTCTGATACCTGATAGGTTATTTGTGTGAAAAAACAAGTGACAAGTATGTATAGTTAGGTTCTGCGCGGATAAAACGAGACGTTTGCACGGATGGTTTAAAGGACTTTTTGTCTCGGGTGCATTGCTTTGTTGTGAGTATTGTGAAAATAAATCGTTTTTTTTTTGTCTTACGATTGATCGATAAATCGGAATTGCGCTTGTTCTACGATTACCACGACGCGTATTTCCATATAACCAGTGCCAGTGTTGTGTATCATATCACCTACCACAGGTGACTCCCAGATTCACACCCTACCTTACCCTACTAACAAATACTCCTTCCCGTGACAACTGTGGGGATGCTGTGGTGGATTCCACGGTTTCTAGTAGCAATGGTTGTCGAACTAACATTCTTTTCCTTTCCCGATGACTGTAACGACGTGGCCGGCGCCGTTATTGACTTTCAAATGTTTAACTCTCGAATTGTTCACATTGAGAATGGTTAGCTAGTCCCAAGCTTCCACATTCAATGGTTCTCTGTGCAACTTCGATTGTTCTGGTCGATCACGTAGTAGCAACTACGGTGATGTGTACGGTTATCTTTGCTTTGCTTTTAGTTCACCACTGGACTACGCACTCGGCGTCCATAAGTGCGAAAACGTAAATAAAAGTGCGCGATTACGTAATAGTAGTTTACGCAACAAGGTGCAGAATGACGATTTTTACAGCACGAGTCGTACATTTATCCAACGAGGCTTGCCGAGTTGGATAATTACGACGAGTGCTGTAAAAATCGAGTTCTGCACCGAGTTGCGTACAACGTTTTTTGCAAGTTCATAAATTACCGCTTGCACAAATTTTTTCATCAAACTTTATACTGATGCTCATAGCCATGTTTAAAAAAATCTGATCATAGCATGTTATACTTTGCAGTTGTCACAATTTTTCAAAACTGCATCCAGAAAGCATCAAGAAGCTGATCAAAACTGAAAACAGTGCTGTAATGGTTCATTACGCAACGCAAATCAGTGCTGTAATGAACCATTACAGCACTGTTTATTTGGTGTAGGAAAGTAGGCCTTTTCCTGTCAGATTTGCATGAGGTAAAACAGCCTATTACGATGAGAAATTGCAAAAAATCTATTCAACTACGTTATTTAAATTGTTTAAAATTTCACCGTAAGATAACGAGAGCAAAAAGTTTGTCGTAAAATGAGGCTGATAAAAACGGGTCCTTACTGTAGTGTCTTCGGCGCACTATTTCTTCGTTCTGTGTTGGATAAGTGCTCTAAGGACATCGAGTTGATTTGGTGCGACCGCGCACTTTTATTTACG